>NC_135960.1:72133474-72250974 GCF_053455715.1 Rhinoraja longicauda | reverse complement strand
GTGCCCAATCCCCTAATTATCTTATATGTTTCAATAAGATCCCCCCTCATCCTTCTAAATTCCAGTGTATACAAGCCCAATCGCTCCAGCCTTTCAACATACGACAGTCCCGCCATTCCGGGAATTAACCTAGTGAACCTACGCTGCACGCCCTCCATAGCAAGAATATCCTTCCTCAAATTTGGAGACCAAAACTGCACACAGTACTCCAGGTGCGGTCTCACCAGGGCCCGGTACAACTGTAGAAGGACCTCTTTGCTCCTATACTCAACTCCTCTTGTTACGAAGGCCAACATTCCATTGGCTTTCTTCACTGCCTGCTGTACCTGCATGCTTCCTTTCATTGACTGATGCACTAGGACACCCAGATCTCGTTGAACTCCCCCTCCTCCTAACTTGACACCATTCAGATAATAATCTGCCTTTCTATTCTTACTTCCAAAGTGAATAACCTCACACTTATCTGCATTAAACTGCATCTGCCATGTATCCGCCCACTCACACAACCTGTCCAAGTCACCCTGCAGCCTTATTGCATCTTCCTCACAATTCACACTACCCCCCAGCTTAGTATCATCTTAGCTGTTCATGCATCAGATGCCTTGGGGTTTAAAGTCTGGCCTTCTCCGTGGATTGTCACCTTGTCATGGTGGAGAAGCTCGTGTGGTCCTGAGACCCTGAGAGCGATGTCGTCTGGAGCTGTGCTCCTGGTGGGGTCACTCATGGTGGTACGGTCGAGGGGGAGGTCCCTGACAAAGAGCGATCCAACCAAGACCTCAACAGTGAAATGCGGAGGATGACAGCTGACTTTAGTGGAGCGTCACAACGGCTGGGAAGGCGGACGGACGAAGGCTGCAGCAGGAAAGGGTCCCCGGCCGTCTTGGACTCCACGCCACTGGATCCTGACCCAGATCTGTCAAGGACCATGTGGTGGCTGTCTGTGCACCAGTCTCCCCACATTACACAAAGTCACGCACAGGCGTCTTCACCAGAGGACAGTCATACTCGCTTCCAGTGACCGCCGAAGATGCTGATAAAGCCTGGAGGGATGCAAGATGGCTGACAATTCACTGACACGTAAAGATGAAGGTAAACCCCTTACATTTTGACATTTAAACAAGGAATTCAATAATATTAATAAAATCAAATCACCCAATCCATATAATTTGGTGAATACCCCCCATCATTGTCATTCATAACTCAGTATAAAACATTTTCTCACCAAAGTGAATTAACAATTGAAATATTAAAGTTTAGTTTAGCTTTACTTAGAGATACATCGCAGAAACAGGCCCTTCAGCCCAACGATCCGCGCCGACCAGCGAACACTAACTAAAAGTCTGAAGAAGGGTCTCGACCTGAAACATCACCCATTCCTTCTCTCCAGAGATGCTGCCTGTCCCGCTGAGTTACTCCAGCACTTTGTGTGCACACTAACACTATCCTGCACACGAGGGCCACTTTACAATTATACAAAGCCAATAAACCTACAAACCTGTACGCCTTTGGAGTTCACAAGTTCACAAGTTCACAAGTTATAGGAGGAGAATTAGGCCATTCGGCCCATCGGGTCTACTCTGCCTTTCAATCATGGCTGATCTCTACCTCCTAATCCCATTTTCCTGCCTTCTCCCCATAACCCTTGACACCCGTTCGAATCAAGAATTTGTCTATCTCTGCCTTAAAAATATCCACTGAATTGGCCTCCACAGCCCTCTGTGGCAATGAGTTCCACAGATTAACTACCCTCTGACTAAAGAAGTTCCTCCTCACCTCCTTTCTAAAAGAGCGCCCTTTAATTCTGCTTTGACCTCTAGTCCTGGACTCTCCCACCAGTGGAAACATCCTTTCCACATCCACTCTATCGATGCCTTCATTATTAACTTTGTTTCTCATGTGGTCTCATGTGTGTGACCTCACACGGAAGCAATTTTTTTATAACTCAGTTTTATCTTACATCCTCTGTGAATTAAAAAAAAGACATGCATGGTAGTTCTGTAGGTAGGAAAATAGCATTGAATAAGATTAATCTCTTACAAGAATTTTTTAATGTATTGCTTTATGTGATGATTTCTGGTCACGTGTGTGACGTTTGGGTTCACTTTCCAAAGAATGGCCCCCTGGCTGGACAATTTCTAATCTTGTGATGTGGACTCGATAAGAAGACTTATTAAAGAATAAGGGGTTGGCCATTTAGAACGGAGATGAGGAAAAACCTTTTCAGTCAGAGAGTTGTGAATCTGTGGAATTCTCTGCCTCAGAAGGCAGTGGAGGCCAATTCTTTGAATGCATTCAAGAGAGAGCTAGATAGAGCTCGTAAGGATAGCGGAGTCAGGGGGTATGGGGAGAAGGCAGGAACGGGGTACTGATTGAGAATGATCAGCCATGATCACATTGAATGGCGGTGCTGGCTCGAAGGGCCAAATGGCCTCCTCCTGCACCTATTGTCTATTGTCTAAACCATTGTCTCTGTTTAATGCACAAATTGTACAATTTGTCCTAATTGCTTTCTATTTATTCCTATCACTCATCATACCCAGTGGGACAAGGAACTATGCAATAACTAATATTGCTAAAGGGATCAGGGGGTATGGAGAGAAGGCAAGTACAGGTTACTGAGCTGGATGATCAGCCATGATCATATTGAATGGCGGTGCAGGCTCGAAGGGCCGAATGGCCTACTCCTGCACCTATTTTCTCTGTTTCTATGTAAGATAGTTGTATAATAGTTTAATGCTCGTCTTGTATTCTGGTGGTGGGTTCTGCTTTGGTTTTATTGTATCGTGTATATTATTTTAATATTTCAATAAATATTATTGATAATGTTAAAAAAAGGCGTCTCACTTCTGGACTTTACCTTCTCCATCGAGGCATCCAACACAGCAGTTGGAAGCCCGGTAACCTTCTCTCTCCCACGCGATTTGCAAATCATTCTTTCATTTACACACGGCTGATTGGTGATGAATGTCAAGGTGTCATATTGGTTCCTTACTCCTTTTTTTTTTGTCAGTTTTAACGTTTAGTGAAAATATGTTAAAGTATTTCTTAACTATACGTCTCTTGCACAGCGGAAAATAAACAATCACCTTGAACCTTAGCTGTTCATGCATCAGATGCCTTGGGGTTTAAAGTCTGGCCTTCTCCGTGGATTGTCGCCTTGTCGTGGTGGAGAAGCTTGTGTGGTCCTGAGATCCTGAGAGCGATGCCGTCTGGAGCTGTGCTCCTGGTAGGGTCACCCATGGCGGTAAGGTCGAGGGGGAGGTCCCTGATAAAGAGCGATCCAACCAAGACCTCAACGGTGGAACAGGCGGAGGGAGGATGATGGCTGACTTTAGTGGAGCGTCACAATGGCTGGGAAGACGGATGAAGGCTGCAGCAGGAAAGGGTCCCCGGTCGTCTTGGACTCCACGCCACTGGATCCTGACCCAGATCTGTCAAGGACCGTGTGGTGGCTGTCTGTGAACCAGTCTCCCCACGTTACACAAAGTCACGCACAGGCGTCTTCACCAGAGGACAGTCATACTCGCTTCCAGTGACCGCCGAAGATGCTGATAAAGCCTGGAGGGATGCAAGATGGCTGACAATTCACTGACACGTAAAGATGAAGGTAAACCCCTTACATTTTGCCATTTAAACAAGGAATTCAATAATATTAATAATATCAAATCACCCAATCCATATAATTTGGTGAATACCCCCCATCATTGTCATTCATAACTCAGTATAAAACATTTTCTCACCAAAGTGAATTAACAATTGAAATATTAAAGTTTAGTTTAGCTTTACTTAGAGATACATCGCAGAAACAGGCCCTTCAGCCCAACGATCCGTGCCGACCAGCGAACACTAACTAAAAGTCTGAAGAAGGGTCTCGACCTGAAACATCACCCATTCCTTCTCTCCAGAGATGCTGCCTGTCCCGCTGAGTTACTCCAGCACTTTGTGTGCACACTAACACTATCCTGCACACGAGGGCCACTTTACAATTATACAAAGCCAATAAACCTACAAACCTGTACGCCTTTGGAGTTCACAAGTTCACAAGTTCACAAGTTATAGGAGGAGAATTAGGCCATTCGGCCCATCAGGTCTACTCTGCCATTCAATCATGGCTGATCTCTGCCTCCCCTGCCTTCTCCCCATAACCCTTGACACCCGTTCGAATCAAGAATTTGTCTATCTCTGCCTTAAAAATATCCACTGACTTGGCCTCCACAGCCCTCTGTGGCAATGAGTTCCACAGATTAACTACCCTCTGACTAAAGAAGTTCCTCCTCACCTCCTTTCTAAAAGAGCGCCCTTTAATTCTGCTTTGACCTCTAGTCCTGGACTCTCCCACCAGTGGAAACATCCTTTCCACATCCACTCTATCGATGCCTTCATTATTAACTTTGTTTCTCATGTGGTCTCATGTGTGTGACCTCACACGGAAGCAATTTTTTTATAACTCAGTTTTATCTTACATCCTCTGTGAATTAAAAAAAAGACATGCATGGTAGTTCTGTAGGTAGGAAAATAGCATTGAATAAGATTAATCTCTTACAAGAATTTTTTAATGTATTGCTTTATGTGATGATTTCTGGTCACGTGTGTGACGTTTGGGTTCACTTTCCAAAGAATGGCCCCCTGGCTGGACAATTTCTAATCTTGTGATGTGGACTCGATAAGAAGACTTATTAAAGAATAAGGGGTCGGCCATTTAGAACGGAGATGAGGAAAAACTTTTTCAGTCGGAGAGTTGTGAATCTGTGGAATTCTCTGCCTCAGAAGGCAGTGGAGGCCAATTCTCTGAATGCATTCAAGAGAGAGCTAGATAGAGCTCGTAAGGATAGCGGAGTCAGGGGGTATGGGGAGAAGGCAGGGACGGGGTACTGATTGAGAATGATCAGCCATGATCACATTGAATGGCGGTGCTGGCTCGAAGGGCCAAATGGCCTCCTCCTGCACCTATTGTCTATTGTCTAAACCATAGTCTCTGTTTACAATAGACAATAGACAATAGACAATAGACAATAGACAATAGGTGCAGGAGTAGGCCATTCAGCTTCGGTTTCCTCCCACACTCCAAAGACGTACAGGTTTGTAGGTTAATTGTCTTGGTAAATGTAAAAAATTGTCCCTTGTGTGTGTAAGTGTGTGGGAATCGCTGTTCTGTGTGGACTGTTCAGTGTATCTGCGTTGTATCTCTAAACTAAACTAAACTATCCCACTTATCTTGACATGGTACTTTTGGTTCTTTATGTATCATGAGGGCATCAGGGACTTTGGTTTCAGATCCCAGCAGAAGTACATGACCACAGAATAAGATAGCAAACAACTAGCCCACGATGCTGGCAATGAAATGGGTTGGGGTCAACAGTATGACTTTTGTCTTGGCATTCTGCATTGTTAATCTATCTCTGATATATAAAAAAGGTTAAAACATTTACTGAATCAATACAAATATTAATCATTCTGTTTAGTTTAGAGATGCAGCGCGGAAACAGGCCCTTCGGCCCACCGGGTCCGCGCCGACCAGCGATCCCCGCACATTAACACTATCCTGCACCCACTAGGGACAATTTTTACATTTACCAAGCCAATTAACCTACAAACCTGTACGCCTTTGGAGTGTGTGAGGAAACCGAAGATCTCGGAGAAAACCCATGCAGGTCACGGGGAGAACGTACAAACTCCGTACAGACAGCACCCGTAGTCGGGATGGAACCCGGGTCTCCGGCGCTGCATTCGCTGTAAGGCAGCAACTCTACCGCTGTGCCACCGTGACCGCCCGTCCCGCCTTCTCACCCATTTTATCCAGCCAGTGTTACTCTCTCAGGGGGAATATTTGTTAATAGTTTTTGAAGACAAGAATAGGAAGATTATTATCTCAAAGTCTAGCTGCCAGTAGAAGGGTCATGAAAGAGTATGCTTCCAATTAGCAATTTTGCTGCTTGGGACATTCTTCAAGTTTTTTTTGTAGGGTAAGTGGAACTGGAGATGCTTCAGTGATCAAATTCCTTCAGATTCCTTGACAAAATAAGCCTGCGCCATTGATCCGTGAAAGCAAATTGGTTTAACATTCTTGTCCATCGTACCATGCATGTTCCAGTCCATGTTCTGATGAGAGCACAGATTGAAAGCAGGGAGGGAGGGAATTAGTCTTACGCCAATAAACACAAGAACTGACATTCTAGCATTCTGGGTGACATTCCTGAACTGACATTCATTGGTGGCATGGTGGCGCGGCGGTAGAGTTGCTGCCTTACAACGCTAGCAGCAGCGCCAGAGACCCGGGTTCCATCCCGACTATGGGCGCTGTCTGTATGGAGTTTGTACGTTCTCCCCGTGACCGCGTGGGTTTTCTCCGAGATCTTCTGTCTCCTCCCACACTCCAAAGATGCACAGGCATGCAGGTAAAATTGGCTTGGTATAAGTGTAAATTGTCCCTAGCGTGTGTAGGATATCGTTAGTGTATTTGGATCGCTGGTCAGGGCGGACGGTGGGTCGAAGGGCCTGTTTCCGTGCTGCATCTCTAAAACTAAAAACTAAATCAAACTAATGTTTGGTCGGACACAGCCATTGTCAGAACTGTAGTTGACAGCTGAGGAGATAGTGACTGGCCTTGACACCACCATGCCATTTGGTCATGTATGACATTAAGGAGGCCGTGATAATGTACATGAGTGGAAATTAGAAGGAATGTGCCTGGCCCTGATGGTGTATCCAACCACAAACATAAAACCTGTGCAGACCAACTGGCTAGAGTTGTTGCAGAGATCATCAATCTCTCATTACTGAGGACAGACGTTCCCGACTGCTTCAAAAGGGCATCAATAATACTGGCGCCCAAGAAGATTTACGAGGATGTTGCCAGGACTAGAGGGTGTGAGCTATCGGGAGAGGTTGAGTAGGCTGGGTCTCTATTCCATGGAGCGCAGGAGGATGAGGGGTGATCTTATAGAGGTGTACAAAATCATGAGAGGAATAGATCGGGTAGATGCACAGAGTCTTTTACCCAGAGTGGGGGAATCGAGGACCAGAGGACATAGGTTCAAGGTGAAGGGGAAAAGATTTAATAGGAATCCGAGGGGTATTTCACACAGAGGGTGGTGAGTGCATGGAACAAGCTGCCAGAGGAGGTAGTTGAGGCTGGGACTATCCTATCGTTTAAGAAACAGTTGGACAGGTTTGGAGGAATATGGACCAAGCGCAGGCAAGTGGGACTAGTGTAGCTGGGACATTGTTGGCCGGTGTGGGCGAGTTGGGCCGAAGGGCCTGTTTCCACACTGCATCACTCTATGACTCTTTGACTAAGAGTTAGGCGACATGCCTCATTATCTACCGACCGGTAGCCCTAACCGGTTGCCTCCCACAAATTAGAGTGGGTCCATTAGATCAATGGGGGATGCGATCTTGATGGCTATCCACTCTCCACTCATCCACTTGTGCAATAAGGCCACGTACTTCAGTCCGCTGTTTGTCAACTACAGCTCGCCATTCAACCCCATCGACCCCTCCAAACTTATTATCATGCTCAGGGAACTGGTTCACTTTAGATAGACACAAAAAGCTGGAGTAACTCAGCGGGACAGGCAGCATCTCTGGAGAGAAGGAATGGGTGACATTTTGCATGGAGACACTTCTTCAGACTGAGAGTCCTGGGAGATGGAGTCAATAGACAATAGACAATAGACAGTAGGTGCAGGAGGAGGCCATTCGCCCTTTGAGCCATTCAATGTGATCATGGCTGATCATTCTCAATCAGTACCCCGTTCCTGCCTTCTCCCCATACCCCCTGACTCTGCTATCCTTAAGAGCTCTATCTAGCTCTCTCTTGAATGCATTCAGAGAATTGGCCTCCACTGCCTTCTGAGGCAGAGAATTCCACAGATTCACAACTCTCTGACTGAAAAAAGTTTTTCCTCATCTCTGTTCTAAATGGCCTAACCCTTATTCTTAAACTGTGCCCCCTTGTTCTGGACTCCCCCAACATTGGGAACATGTTTCCTGCCTCTAACGTGTCCAACCCCTTAATAATCTTATACGTTTCGATAAGATCCCCTCTCATCCTTCACAGAGATAATTAAGTGTAAAGTGTGAAAACGAGACATCAAAGGGGTTGCAGATCATGGGGAATGTAGAATATGTCATTGCTAGTTAGGAGAAGGTGACAACGAAGCAGACAGAGGTAACATTTAATCGGGGACAGTCAGACTGGTCGGAGAACTAGGGAGGGGGAGGGATGGAGAGAGAGAGAAAGCAAGGGTAACTTGAAGTTAGAGACTTATAGAGATAGAGCTTGGAAACAGGCCCTTCGGCCCATGGAGTCTGCACCAACCACAATCACCTTGTACACTATCACTATCCTACACACACGAGGGACAACTTACAATTTTACTGAAGCCAATTAACCTACAAACCTGGACGTCTTTGGAGAATGAGAGGAAAGCAGAGCAAACGGAGAAAACCCTCGCAGTCATAGGGAGAACGTACAAACTCCGTACAAACTGCACCCCTGGTGAGGATTGGACCCGGGTCTCTGGCGCTGTAAGGCAGCAACTCTACCGCTGCGCCACCGTGCCGCCCTTTCCTTAATTTTATATGAGTGTTGTTGGCAAGGCCTCCATTTATTAAACATAGAAACATAGAAAATAGGTGCAGGAGGAGGCCATTTGGCCCTTCAAGCCAGCACCGCCATTCATTGTGATCATGGCTGATCATCCACAATCAGTAACCCGTGCCTGCCTTCTCCCGATATCCCTTGATTCCACTAGCCCCGAGAGCTCTATCTAACTCTCTTTTAAATTCATCCAGGTATGTAGGTTAATTGGCTGGGTAAATGTAAAAATTGTCCCTATTGGGTGTAGGATAGTGTTAATGTACGGGGATCGCTGGGCGGCATGGACTTGGTGGGCCGAAAAGGCCTGTTTCCGGCTGTATATATATGATATGATGATGATGATGAATTGGCCTCCACTGCCCTCTGTGGCAGAGAATTCCACAAATTCACAACTCTCTGGGTGAAAAAGTTTTTTCTCATCTCAGTTTTAAGTGGCCTCCCCTTTATTCGTAGACTGTGTGGCCCCTGGTTCTGGACTCCCCCAACATTGGGAACATTTTTCCTGCATCTAGCTTGTCCAGTCCTTTTATAATTTTATACGATTATTGTTAATCCCTAAACGCTCTTGAATACGTGATTGAGATTTCCCTTTTTGAACAGTAGAGATGCTCCTGGTGAGAGTTCTCACACCGGGCTCTGGGGTAGGTCAGACTCACATTGATGAAGGAGCGACCATTATAATTCATAAAGGGGATAAGTGTCACGCAGTTGAACCTACAGCTGGTGGTGTTCTGGGCACCTGCTGCTTGGGTCCTGCAGGCAGGTGGTTGGTAGGAAGGAACTGCAGATGCTGGTTTACACCGAAGATAGATACAAAATGCTGGAGTAACTCAGCGGGACAGGCAGCATCTCCGGAGAGAAGGAATGGGTGATGTTTCAGGTCGAGACCCTTCTTCAGACTCCAATCAATAGGCTGCTTTCACTTGAACGGTCCCAAGCTTCTTGAACGTTACAAGTTGGGAGCACTGTAGAAAGCATTTTATCAGGATGCATCACAGCTTGGTTTGGGAACAGCTCCATCCAAGACCGCAAGAAATTGCAGCGAATTGTGGACGCAGCCCAGACCATCACACAAACCAACCTCCCTTCCGTTGACTCCATTTATACCTCACGCTGCTTTGGCAAGGCCAGCAGCATAATCAAGGACCAGTCGCACCCTGGCCACTCCCTCTTCTCCCCTCTCCCATCAGGTAAAAGGTACAGAAGTGTGTAAACGCACATCTCCAGATTCAGGGACAGTTTCTTCCCAGCTGTTATCAGGCAACTGAACCATCCTACCACAACCAGAGAGCAGTGCTGAACTACTATCTACCTCATTGGTGACCCTCGAACTATCCTTGATCAAACGTTGCTGACGTTGCCTTGCACTATACATCATTCCCTTATCATGTATCTCTATGCTATAAATGGATCGATTGTAATCATGTATTGTCTTTCTGCTGACTGGATGGCACGCAACAAAAGCTTTTCGCTGTACCTCGGTACACGTGACAATAAGCTAAACTGAAACTGAGTTTTGTGCACAGTGTTCCTTGCCACTTACCAGCTAATGCCTGAATGTTGTTCAGGTCTTTCTGTTGCATTTGCTGAGGGATTGTAAATGGAATTGAAATCATCAGTGACCATCACTACTTCTTCCTTATCATGGAAGGAAGATCAGTCATTGATGAAGGATTAGAAAAAGGCCGGGCCAAGGACATTACCCTCAGCAGGTCAAAAAACAATATCCTGAAGATGACTGACCAGCAGTTAAAAAAATACGCGCATGATTCTAATAATTGAGTTTTTTTCATCTTGATATCCATTGACAAGAATAAGTTACACTAGACCAAGTGGACCCATTGGGCCCAAACCTCTCCTGCATTGGTGCAGCACCCTCTCCTCCCCCCCCCCCTCCCTCCCCGCCCTCCTCCCCCGACCCTCCAATTTCCTCCCATCCCCCCCTCCTCCCTCTCCCCCTCTCTCCCCCTCCCCCCTCCCCCTCCTCCCCTCCGCACCGCCCTCCCCTCCCCGCCTTCCCCTCCCCCTTCCCCTTCCCCCCATTCCATCCCTCTCAACCCCCCTTATCCTCCCCCCTCCCTCCCCCCCTCCCCCCTCCCTCCCTAGGATATAGATTTAAACATTAAAATGGGAATAACTTTAAAAATATAACACCGATTTCAATGAAACTTCATCAATTAACACCAATTAGACGGTGAGTAAGGTGGGCCTAAAATTGTCACGCTATCGTGTACCGTTATGGCTGTAGTCCAGGAACAAACAAACAAACAAACAAACAAACGAGAATTCTAGTATATAGATGTGCATTTGGATGGACAGGGACTGATTAGGGATAGTCAGCATGGTTTTGTGTGTGGGAGATCGTGTCTTACAAATCTGATTGAGTTTTTTGAAGAAGTAACCGAAAAGGTTGATGAGGAAAAAGCCATAGACGTCGTCTATTTGGGCTTCAGCAAGGCATCTGATAAGGTTCCATATGCTGGGCTCCTCTGGAACGTTAGACCACATGGAACCCAGAGAGAACAGGCCAGCTGGACAGAGAATTGGCCTCATGGAAGGTGCAAGAAGTTGGTGATGGGCCCATTGCTGTTTGTGGTTTATATCAACAATTTGGATGAGAATATACAAGAGATGATTAATACATTTGCAGATGACACTAACGTGGGTTGTATTGTAGGTATTGTAGGTAGCAAAGTCGGTTATCAAATAATACAGCGGGATCTTGATCAGGTTGGCAAATAAGGTCATAAGGTCATAAGGTCATAAGGTCACATGTGATAGGAGCAGAATTAGGCCATTCGGCCCAACAAGTTTACTACACCATGGCCTCTTTCCAGTCATTCTTTGCTTTATAAATACCCAGACTTGGCCTCTGCAGCCTTCTGTGGCAATGAATTCCACAGATTCACCACCTCCTGTCTAAAGAAATTCCTCCTCATCTTCATTCTAAAGGTACATTCTTTATTCCGAGGTATTTATTCACAAAATGCTGGAGTAACTCAGCAGGTCAGGCAGCATCTCAGGAGAGAAGGAATGGGTGACGTTTCGGGTCGAGACCCTTCTTCAGACTGTTGTCAGGGGGGGCGGGACAAAGGAAGGATATAGGTGGAGACAGGAAGATAGAGGGAGATCTGGGAAGGGGGAGGGGAAGAGAGGGACAGAGGAACTATCTAAAGTTGGAGAAGTCGATGTTCATACCACTGGGCTGCAAACTGCCCAGGCGAAATATGAGGTGCTGTTCCTCCAATTTCTGGTGGGCCTCACTATGGCACTGGAGGAGGCCCATGACAGAAAGGTCAGACTGGGAATGGGAGGGGGAGTTGAAGTGCTCGGCCACCGGGAGATCAGTTTGGCCAACGCGGACCGAGCGCAGGTGTTGAGCGAAGTGATCGCCGAGCCTGCGCTTGGTTTCGCCGATGTAAATAAGTTGACATCTAGAGCAGCGGATGCAATAGATTTCCTTCTCTCCCGAGATGCTGCCTGACCTGTTGAGTTACTCCAACATTTTGTGAATAAATACCTTTGATTTATACCAGCATCTGCAGTTATTTTCTTATACTTCTTTATTCCGAGGCTGTGCCTGTGGTCTCAGACTCTCCCACTATTGGAAATATCCTCTCCACATCCACTCTATCTGGGGCCTTTCATTATTCAGTAGGTTCATTAAGATCCCCTCGCATTCTGCTAACCTCTAGCGAGTGCAGGCTCAGAACCACCAAACACACCTCATGCTTTAACCCGAAGGTAGGCACAAAATGCTGGGCTAACTCCGTCTCTCCAGAGATACTGCCTGTCCCGCTGAGTTACTCCAGCATTTTGAGTCCACCATCGATTTAAACCAGCATCTGCAGTTCTTTCCTACTCATACTTAAAGAATGGAGCGACTGGGCTTGTATTCACTGGAATTTAGAAGGATGAGAGGGGATCTTATCGAAACATATAAAATTCCTAAGGGATTGGACAGGCTAGATGCAGGAAAAATGTTCCCGATGTTGGGGGAGTCCAGAACCAGGGGCCACATTTTAAGAATAAGGGGTAGACCATTTAGGACTGAGATGAGGAAAAACCTTTTCACCCAGAGAGTTGTGAATCTGTGGAATTCTCTGCCACAGAAGGCAGTGGAGGCCAATTCACTGGATGTTTTCAAGAGAGAGTTAGGTAGAGCTGTTAGGGCTAACGGAATCAAGGGACATGGGGAGAAAGCAGGAACGGGGTACTGATTCTGGATGATCAGCCATGATCATATTGATCAGTCTGAAGAACGGTTTCGACCCGAAACGACACCCATTCCTTCTCTCCTGAGATGCTGCCTGTCCCGCTGAGTTACTCCAGCATTTTGTGAATAAATACCTTTGATTTGTACCAGCATCTGCAGTTATTTTCTTACATGATCATATTGAATGGCAGTGCTGGCACGAAGGGCCGAATGGCCCCCTCCTGCACCTATTTTCAATGTTTCTGTGTTTCTATGAACTAACGATAAGTGGATGTGCAATCGTTGCTGAATTCCATGACATTTCTTGGGAAAGTTGACACCTCAAATCCTTATTTGCAGTGGATGGCTGGGTGCACAAAATGAATGTATATTCACACCATTCTGAGATCTAATTATTGTTTCTACTCAACGTTGAAAGAGAAGGTGAATGGTATGTTGAAATAATTATCACCATGAATAGTTTTAATCGGAGGATGTGACAGAATTGTCACACAGTGTGAACTCTTTGCTGTAATCTGTAAAACACAGTTATAAAGTAAAAATAATGTTTAAAAAAGGGTCGTGGCGGTAGAGTTGCTGCCTTGCAGCGCCGGAGACCCGGGTTCCATCCTGGCTCGGCGTGCTGTCTTTATGGAGTTTGTACGTTCTCCCCATGACCTGTGTGGGTTTTCCCCGGGCGATCCTGTTTCATCCCACATTCCAAAGACGTACATGTTTGTAGTTAAATTGGCTCCGGTAAAATTGTAAATCATCGGATTGCGCTAATGTGCTGGTCGGCGCGGACTAGGTGGGCTGAAGGGCCTGTTTCCCTGCCATGTCTCCAAACTAAACTAAACTCCTGAAGTATCACTTGATGTGAAGCGTACAGTCATCAGGGTGAGATGGCACAGAGGGGAAGGGTTGGATGGATAAACTGGATAGCTTTCAAAGGGCCCTGAGGATTTCAGTGCGTGAATAACTCATGCTCACTGATTGCAAGACCGCCAGCACGCTATCTTAGCTCAGCCGGCTAATTTGATGGATCATTCGCGTGCAACTTGCAATAACTGTGCTACTGAGTGTCCGCTAGGCTCAGCGAGGGGTCAGGTATCGAGAGTGAATAACTGCAGTTAAAGTAAACCTGCGTTGCTCAAATCCAGCCTTCATCTCCCCTTCAGGGAAGAGAGCCAGGCGTTCAGTGTTCTCCACTAATGTCACCGATCCATGTTCTCCAAAGATGCTGCCTGACCCACTGAGTTACTCAAGCATCTCGTGCCTTTTATTTGTAAACTAGCATCTACTGTTCCTTGCACCTCCCACCCATCTTGGCTGGTGGGGAGAATGGCAGAGGCAAGGATACAGGTTTAAAGGCAGACATTTTTATAACATACTAGACCAAGTGGACCAGTTGGTCTCAATCCTCTCCTGCATTGGTGCAGCACCCCCTCCTCCCCTTCCCTCTCCCCCCTTCCCCCGTCCTCCCCTCCCCCTCCGCCCTCCTTTCGTCCCCCCTCCCTCCCCCCTCCATCCTCCCCTCCCTCTCCCCTCCCCTACCCCCCCCCCCCTCCACCCCCTCCTCCTCCCCCCCACCCCCTTCCCCATCCCTTCCCCTCCCCCAACTCCACCCCCCTCAACCTCCCTTATCCTCCTTAATCTCTCTTTCTCATGGTACACTGTTGCCCCATGTAATTGTGTTTCTTACTCATGAACCACTGTGGATCAGACCTAATACATGGGGAGGCAAAATGACCCCTCAAGCCAGTTATATCTATATACTAAAACTCTCGTTTGTTTGTTTGTTTGTTTGTTTGTTTGTTTGTTCCTGAACTACAGCTAAAACGGTACACGATAGAGCGACAATTTTAGGCCCACCTTATTCACTGTTGGTGCTAACGGAAGAAGTTTCATTGGAATCGGTGTTATATTTTTAAAGTTATTCACATATTAAAGTTTAAATCTATCTCCGAGCGAGGGAGGGTGTGGAGAGAGGGAGGGAGGGAGGGAGGGAGGGAGGAGGGAGGATAAGGGGGGGTTGAAGGGGATGGAGTGGGGGGAGGGGAATGGGGGAAGGGGGAGGGGAGAGGAGGGGAGGGGAGGGGAGGGGGAGGGGGAGGAGGGCAGACGGGGAGGGGAAGGGGAGGGGGAGGGTGGTAGAGGGGTGGTAGAGGGGAGGGGAGGGGGAGGGGGAGGGGGAGTGGGGGAGGTTGGTAGAGGGGAGAGGAGGGAAGGGGAGGGGAGGGAGGGGAGGGGGAGGGGGAGGGGGGAAGACGGGGAGGGGAGGGGATGAGGGGAGGTTGGTAGGGGTTGAAGGGGATGGAGTGGGGGGGAGGGGAAGGGGGGGCGGGGAGGGGGAGGGGGAGTGGGGAAGACGGGGAGGGGTAGGGGAGGGGGGAGGGTGGTAGAGGGGAGAGGGGAGGAGAGGGTGCTGCACCAATGCAGGAGATGGTTCGGCCCAACGGGTCCACTTGGTCGAGTCATTCATTAAAATTATAACTGATGCTGTGCTCCAAGCCTAGGTTCCTGCTGGTCACTATATTCCTTGACTTGTATCCGAACGTCTATCAATCAAAGCCTTGATGTTACTCAATGACTGTGCACTGACCCAAGGAGAGAATTCAACTTACTGATATGAAGAAATGCTCCTCACCATTAATCCACCCTTATCCTGATCCAATATTGATGGCTTTAGTCATTCTACAGACCCAGTGGGCCGAGAGGGCCTGTTTCCGCACTGTATCTCTAATAATCTAATCTCAAAGCCTTGAAGTCACGCAATGACTTTGCAATTGCTGTGTAAGAAAATAACTGCAGATGCTGGTACAAATCGAAGGTATTTATTCACAAAATGCTGGAGTAACTCAGCGGGTCAGGCAGCATCTCTGGAGAGAAAGAATGGGCGACGTTTCGGGTTGCAACCCTTCTTCAGACTGACTGTAATGACTGTGTGCTCATTCAAGAAGAGAATTCAATTTACTGATGTAAAGAGATGCTTCTCACTTTAATCCACAGTAGCTGATCCCTTGTCCTGAAACAATATTCTGAACTAATATTGATAGTCTTAATCATTTCGCCCAGAGAATAAATACTCCCTTCATCAATCTTGTTATTTACCCTAAGGAAGTCATGGCTCAATGAGACAGAGCTAAATCATCAGCAGTCGGCACACACTTCGCAACGTCAGTCATGCACTTGTCGTGCAGACCCAAGAGGTTTATGTTCTTGGAAATGCTGACGCACTGGAAATAATGGTCTTCACTAGTATCGCCGGTCACCCTCACATTCCCTCAGATCCATCTGATTGACTAGCTTCACATGTCCTTTCAACAATGTTGTGCGAAAAACCGGAAGGTGCATTTCACTCCGATGCTGTTTAAAAGAACTCAAATGAAGCAGGTCATTTGGGTGGATCTGACAAACATTCCACCTCCGTCTTTTAACTTGAGCTCAAGTTATACTACTGCTAATTCAAGATCCTTTGTGCTACCACGTCCTATCTCTTAGATGAAAGAATGAAAGAATGGGTCGACTGGGCTTGTATTCACTGGAATTTGGAAGGATGAGAGGGGATCTTATAGAAACATATAAAATTATTAAGGAATTGGACAAGCTAGATGCAGGAAAAATGTTCCTGACTTTGGGGGAGTCCAGAACCAGGGGGCACAGTTTAAGAATAAGGGGAGGCCATTTAGGACAGAGATGAGGAAAAACATTTTCACCCAGAGAGTTGTGAATCTGTGGAATTCTCTGCCACAGAAGGCAGTGGAGGCCAATTCACTGGATGTTTTCAAGAGAGAGTTGGATATAGCTGTTAGAGGGCTAACGGAATCAAAGGATATGGGGAGAAAGCAGGAACGGGGTATTGATTGTGGATGATCAGCCATGATCATATTGAATGGCGGTGCTGGCTCGAAGGGTCGAATGGCCTACTCCTGCACCTATTGTCTATGTTTCTATGTTTCTAAAAGCCTTGTCATCCAGCAATCCTGGCACATGAAGAGCAAAGTGATTCACAATAAGCAAATTAAACAGACAAAATGTGTGGGAAGGAACTGCAGATGCTGGTTTACATGGAAGATAGACACATAATGCTGAAGTAACTCAACGGGACCGGCAGCATCTCCGGAGAGAAAGAATGGGTGATGTTTTGGGGATGAACAGAATTAAATTCATCTTTATTTTGGCGTTCATATCTTGCAGAAGAATAGTTAGCACTCCATCTACTGGGTGAATGAGGGGGTGAATTTGTGACTGAAAATTCTCCTGCTCCAAGCCATCGAACTTCTGCAGGGAATCAGTTTAAGCCTGAAATCTCCTTGTTTCTCAGTTTACTACTAGTTTTTCTTTAGGAAAAAAAACTGCAGATGCTGGTTTAAATAGAAGGTAGACACAAAATGCTGGAGTAACTCAGCGGGTCAGGCAGCATCTCTGGAGAGAAGGAATGGGTGACGTTTCGGGTCGAGGCCCTTCTTCAGACTGATGTCAGGGGAGGGGGCGGGACAAAGATAGGATGTAGTAGGAGGCAGGAAGACGAGTGAAAGAACTGGGAAGGGGGAGGGGATAGAGAGGGAAAGCAGGGACTACCTGAAGTTAGAGAAGTCAATTTTCATATCGCTGGGGTGTAAACTACCCAACCAAAATATGAGGTGCTGTTCCTCCAATTTGCACTGGGCCTCACTCTGACAATGGAGGAGGCCCAGGACAGAAAGGTCAGATTGGGAGTGGGAGGGGGAGTTGAAGCGCTGAGCCACCGGGAGATCAGGTTGGTTAAGGTGGACTGAGTGAAGGTGTTGAGCGAAGCGATCCCCGAGCCTGCGTTTGGTCTCGCAGATGTAGAGAAGTTGACACTTGGAACAGCGGATACAATAGATGAGGTTGGAGGAGGTGCAGGTAAACCTCTGCCTCACTTGGAAAGACTGTTTTTTTCTTTGATACCAACTTGGTCAATGATGAGCTGGCACTGGGAGGTCTGTTGTGGAAAGGAGTGAAGGGCTGTTTATGTGAAGCACAGACTGATGGGTTGAAAAGGTCCTTGAAATGTTTCTTCCAGCTGATACCGACTGCCGTTCAATGCTTGACATTGTTCAGCTCCACGTTAGGATCCCAGCAGGGTGGGCCCTAAGTGTTGGGGCGTAAATGGATGAAGAACCCGTGAATGTCTTGTCCAGGAGCAAATTGTAGAGCCATGAGCATTTAGGGTGGCCATGGTTGCCCAGCGGTAGAGTTGCTACCTTACAGCCAATGCAGCACCAAGCTCTTCAACCTCACCCACCTCCGAGCCAAGACAAAAGTACGTGAAGCTCTCATCAGAGACATGTTGTTCGCCGATGACGCAGCAGTTGTGTCCCACACCCAGCAGGAACTACAGTCACTGATGGACTGCTTCTATCGGGCTTGCAAGGACTTTGGGCTGACCATCAGCCTGAAGAAGACGAACGTCCTGGGGCAGGATACAGAGCCTGTCATCACCATCGACGACTACAAACTCGATGCCATCCATCAGTTCATGTCCCTCGGCTCCACCACCACCGACAACCTCTCCTTGGACACAGAGATTGACAGGAGGATCGGGAAGGCAGCTACAACTCTCGCTCGCCTAACAACTCAAGTGTAGACCAATCCAAAGCTGACAGTGAAGACAAAGATAGCAGTCTACAACGCCTGTGTCAACAGCACATTGCTGTACGGCAGTGAGACATGGACTACATGTGCCAGACTGGAGAGAAGACTCAACACCTTCCACCTTGGAAGCATCTGCCATATCCTGGGTATATCCTGGTAAGACAGAGTGTCCAACACCGAGATTCTGTCTCGCGCTGGCCTTCCGAGTATGTACACTCTACTCAGGCAGCGCAGGCTGCTGTGGCTGGGCCATGTCCACCGCATGGAGGATGGCCGTATTCCAAAAGACATCCTCTATGGAGAGCTGACATCTGGGAGGAGAACCATCGGCCGTCCCCAGCTACGTTACAAGGATGTCTGCAAGAGAGATTTGAAGGTGCTCGACATCGATGTGGAGTCCTGGGAGAGCCTTGCAGCTGACCGCAGGAGGTGGAGAGGCACCCTGAACCAACATCTCACAACGGGGGAAGAGAAACTGATGAACGCAGCAGCAGACAAGCGGGCACGCAGAAAGGAGCGCAGCAACTTCAACAGACCAGAGACCACACACAAATGGGACCTTTCCACAGAGACTGTCACTCCCACATTGGTCTCTTCAGCCACAAGCGACGCTGCTCTAGCCGAGGTGTGGGGCAAGCAGCCAACTAGGATGCATCACCCATGGTCAGCCATAAGAAGAAGAAGCATTTAGGGCGGTCACGGTGGCGCAGCGGTAGAGTTGCTGCCTTATAGCGAATGCAGCGCCGGAGACCCGGGTTCCATCCCGTCTACGGGTGCTGTCTGTACAGTTTGTACTTTCTCCCCGTGACCTGCGTGGGTTTTCTCCGAGATCTTTGGTTTCCTCCCACACTCCAAAGATGTACAGGTTTGTAGGTTAATTGGCTGGGCAAATGTAAAAATTGTCCCTAGTGGGTGCAGGATAGTGTTAGTGTGTGGGGATCGCTGGTCAGCGCGGACCCGGTGGGCCGAAGGGCCTGTTTCTGCGCTGTACCTCCAAACTAAACTAAACTAAACTAGACTAAATTAGCCATTCCTCAGCCCACTTGCCCAGCTGATCAAGATCCTGCTATCATTTTTGATAACCATCTTCACTGTCTGTGACTTTAGTGTCATCTGCAAACTTACCAATCATGCCTTGTACATTCTTATCCAAGTCGTTGATATGAGACCATTGATGTGATATGAAAAAATCTTTAACCATTATTCATCATTCCTGCAGTGCATTCTTGCCTCTGAATTAGGCTCAATGTCTCAGCTGGTACAGCTTTTCCCTCACAGTTGCAGGTTCATTCCTGACCTCTAGCTTAGTTTAGAGATACAGCGCGGAAACAGGCCCTTTCGGCCCACCGGGTCCGCGCCGCCCAGCGATCCCCGCACACTAACACTATCCTACACCCACTAGGGACAATTTTTACATTTACCAAGACAATTAACCTACCAACCTGTACGTCTTTGGAGTGTGGGAGGAACACGAAGATCTCGGAGAAAACCCACGCAGGTCACGGGGAGAACGTACAAACTCCGTACAGACAGCACCGGTAGTCGGGATGGAACCCGGGTCTCCGGCGCTGCATTCGCTGTAAGGCAGCAACTCTACCGCTGCACCACCGTGACCGCCCAAAGTGCTGAAGGTGTGGCACTTGTATATTATTCCCGTGACCACACAGTCACGGGGAGAGTGCTCTGATTTTCCTCACGCAACCCAAACACAGGTGGTGAACTCCCATCACCATGAGTTGCTCATTGTGTTAAGGTGAATGGTAGAATCTGAGTTTAGATTTAGATTTTATATTTAGAGGTACAGCGCGGAAACAGGCCCTTCGGCCCACCGGGACCGCACCGCCCAGCGATCCCCGCACACTAACACTATCCTACACCCACTCGGGACAATTTTTTAAATTTTTTTTTTACATTTGCCCAGCCAATTAACCTACATACCTGTACGTCTTTGGAGTGTGGGAGAAAACCGGAGATCTCGTAGTAAACCCACGCAGGTCACGGGGAGAACGTACAAACTCCGTACAGACGGCACCCGTAGTCAGGATCGAACCTGAGTCTCCGGCGCTGCATTCGCTGTAAGGCAGCAACTCTACCGCTGCGCCCTGGGTTCATGGGAGTGTGTGGAGAATAAGATGGGACACGTGTAGGATAGGTGTTAAGGCACGCTTGGTGATCATTGTGGACTCCATGCGCTAACAGGCCCATCTCTTCATTGTATGACGCCATGACTCTATTGAGCATTCATTTTCACGGACAAATGCAAAACCAGGCATGTCACCGTAAAGCAGCTGTAACAGAGTGTTGGGCGTGTCAAAGATGATTTTTCAAACAATGTGTTTATCAACAGCTGTGTCTGTCTTCTGAGAAGGACATGAAGTGGAGGAAGGAACTGCAGATGCTGGTTTAAACCGGAGATAGACACAAAATGCTGGAGTAACTCAGCGGGTCAGGCAGCATCTCTGGAGAGAAGGAATGGGTATCGTTTCGGGTCGAGACCCTTCTTCAGATATCTCGACCTGAAACGTCACCCACTCCTTTCCTCCAGAGATGCTGTCTGACCCGCTGAGTTGCCCCAGGTTGTTATGTGGAGAGAATGACGTAACGTTCCATGGGAAGACTCACCACAATGCTAAGGATTTTGTTCATTGTACATTTGGTACATTTTCTTGACACCTTTTGTTGTGACTTCACTGTTGCATGGAAATGTCAAAGAGTGAGGTATCTAACTGCAACCAGAACGTCAGTCAATAACAAGAAAGTTATGTTAAGAGAAAGTGAAAGCCAACAGCTAGTCTGATAAGAATGATGGATATGGGGCAAAGTGACCACAATGGGGCATTGAACAGTATTGGATTTTATAAAGATTTAGGGCGGCACGGTGGCGCAGCGGTAGAGTTGCTGCCTTACAGCAAATGCAGCGCCGGAGACTCAGGTTCGATCCTGACTACGGGCGCCGTCTGTACGGAGTTTGTACGTTCTCCCCGTGACCTGCTTGGGTTTTTTCCGAGATCTTCGGTTTCCTCCCACACTCCAAAGACGTACAGGTATGTAGGTTAATTGACTGGGTAAATGTAAAAATTATCCCTAGTGTGTGTAGGATAGTGTTAATGTGCGGGGACCGCTGGGCGGCGCGGACTCGGTGGGCCGAAGGGCCTGTTTCCACGCTGTATCTCTAAATCTAAAAATCTAAATCTAAGAGAACAAAAAAGATGCTATTTGCGTCAGCAGAAATAAAAAAAACAAGGTCTGAAAACAGGAAGCAATTGCAATTCATTTTGAAATACTGTAAAAGAGACTTGAAATCATTAACCATCAACACCTATCCCAACCATGTACCTGTACATATGTCTCTTAAATGTTGTGATAGTACCTGTCTCAACTATCTCCCTGGCAGCTCATTCCATATAGAAACATAGAAACATAGAAAATAGGTGCAGGAGGAGGCCATTTGGTCCTTCGAGCCAGCACCGCCATTCAATGTGATCATGGCTCATCGTCCACAATCAGTAACCCGTGCCTGCCTTCTCCCCATATCCTTTGATTCCGCTAGCCCCTGGAGCTCTATCTAACTCTCTTTTAAATTCATCCAGTGAATTGGCCTCCATTGCCCTCCGTGGCAGAGAATTCCACAAATTCACGACTCTCTGGGTGAAAAAGTTTTTTCTCACCTCAGTTTTAAATGGCCTCCACTTTATTCTTAGACTGTGGCCCCTGGTTCTGGACTCCCCCAACATTGGGAACATTTTTCCTGCATCTAGCTTGTCCAGTTCTTTTATAATTGTATACGTTTCCATAAGATCCCCTCTCATCCTTCTAAATTCCAGTGAATATACTCACCATCCTTTGTGTAAAAAAGTTACCCCATAGTTTCCTATTAAATCTTTTCCCCCTCAACTTAAGCCTATGTCCTTTGATTCTCTATTCCCCTAATTTGGGCAATAGACTCAGTGCATCTACCAGATCTATTTTGTATATCTCTATAAGATCACCCTTCATCCTCCTGCTCTCCAAGGAAGGTTGCTTCTCGGACTGGAGGGCTGTGACCAGTGCCTCAGGGTTCAGTATAGGCCCGTTGCTGTTTGTCATCTACATCAATGATTTGGATGAGAACATACATGGCAAGATTAGCAAGTTTGCTGATGCTACAAAAGTGGGTGGTTTTGAAGATTAAGAAGATGGCCGTGAACGATTGCAAGCAGGATCTGGATCGATTGGCCAGGTGGCTGAGGTATGGTTGATGGAATTTAATACAGAGAAGTGTGAGGTGTTGCATTTTGGGAAGTCTAACATGGGCAGGACCTACACAGTGAATGGTAGGCCTCTGGGTAGTGTTGTAGAGCAGAGGGATCTAGGAGTGCAGGTGCATGGTTCCTTGAAGGTTGAGTCGCAGGTAGATAGGGTGGTCAAAAAGGCATTTGGCACTTTGGTCTTCATCAGTCAGAGTATTGAGAATAGAACTTGGGAGGTCATGTTGCAGTTGTACACCACTAGTCAGAGGCTGAAGATAGACACACAAAGCTGGAGTAACTCAACGGGTCAGACAGCATCTCTGGAGAAAATGAACAGGTGACTTTTCGGGTCGAGACCCTTCCTCAGACTGAGAGTCAGGGAAAAGAGAAACGAGGGATGTAGATGGTGATGTAGAATGAAATGAATGAAAGATATGCAAAAATGTAACGATGATAAAGGAAACAGGCCATTGTTAGCTATTTGCAAGGTGAAAACCAGCTACAGACAATGTTCTTCAACAAGACGACTTTGAAGCTGATACGACTTGGGTGGGGGAGGGATGGAGAGAGAGGGAATGCAAGGGTTAATTGAAGTTAGTGAAATCAATACTCAAACCTCTGGCCTGTTTGTCCAAGCAAAATATGAGGTGCTGTTCCTCCAAATTACAATTGACCTCACTCTGACAAAGGAGGAGGCCCAGGATAGAAAAGTCAGACTGGGAGTGGGAGGGGGAGTTGAAGTGCTCAGCCACCGGGAGATCAGGTTGGTTAAGGCGGACTGAGCGAAGGTGTTGAGCGAAACGATCGCCGAGCCTGCGTTTGGTCAGTGTGGAATTGGGAAGAGGAATTAAAGGAATTGGCAACTGGTAAGTTCAGGTAAGTCCAGGCAGACTGAGTGAAGGTGCCATAGGATTATGTGTTGTATGTGGCGGCTGATGGGGTGGAAGGCGAGGACTAGGGGGATTCTGTCTCTGTTGCGACTAGGGGGAGGGGGAGCAAGGGCGGAGCTGTGGGGTACGGAGGAGACAGAGTGAGGGCCTCATCTAAGATGGGAGAGGGGAACCCCCGTTCCCTAAAGAATGAGGACATCTCGGATGTCCTGGTATGGAACACCTCATCTTGGGTGCAGAAGCGGCGTAGACGGAGGAATTGGAAGTAGGGGATAGAGTATTTGCAGGAAGTAGGGTGGGAAGAAGTGTAGTCTAGATAGTTGTGGGATTCAGTAGGTTTATAACAGATGTCAGTCAATAATCTATCTCCTGTGATGGAAACGGTGAGATCAAGAAAGGGGAGGGAGGTGTCGGAGATGGTCCTCGTGAATTTGAGTGCAGGATGTAAAGTTGATGAAGTCCATGAGTTCTGCATGGGTGCAGGAGGTAGCACCAATGCAGTCGTCAATGTAGCCGAGATAAGGTTCGGGGATACCTCCTGTCTGAGAAGCAACCTTCCACCATCACCCGCTGCTTCCTTCCATGAAGTCAATGTTCTATCCATTCAGCTACCTCTCCTTGGATCCCATGCAATCTAAGGTGTGTCGTGAGACCCAAAGATGGTAAAATAGGTAAAATATCTCACTTCAGACTGTCTAAAGCACAGTCTAACCTCACAACAATATCCGCTGGTGTATGCAATTGTTTCGGACAATTTGCCAGTGGAAATTCATTGGGCCGTCAACAACAGATATGTAAAGATAGGCCATTGATCTGAAAAAACAAACTAATTTTCGCTTCCCACCATTGTCTGCTTTCATTTCACCAGACAAGGTAAAATCTTTTAAAATGTTGATGGCAGATAGGTTTCTTTTGACAGTACAACTTTGCTCAGACCTATAATTTAAGAGTCTATACCTGAAGGTAGTTCACAGGATCGTGATGGGAAAATGAAAGGTTGTCTTTGGGAATTCATCGGGATTAAATTAAAGTCACAATCACATTGTGAAAGATAAAGTTGGAATATTGAAGTAAAATTACATTTTATTTTACTGTTTGAATTACAAACTCTCAACGATTTACTGTAAGCTTTATTTTAGTTTCTACGTTTTTACTTACTTGGTGATTTTAATTATTTTTTACACATAAATTTCAGCTTGCACAGATAGAAATTATTTATCTATCAGTTTTTTTAGATTTAGATTTTTTAGATGTAGATTTAGAGATACAGTGTGGAAACAGGCCCTTCGGCCCACCGGGTCCGTGCCGCCCAGCGATCCCCGCACACTAACACTATCCTACACCCCAGGGACAATTTTTACATTTGCCCAGCCAATTAACCTACAAACCTGTACGTCTTTGGAGTGTGGGAGGAAACCGAAGATATCGGAGAAAACCCACGCAGGTCACGGGGAGAATGTACAGACGGCGCCCGTAGTCAGGATGGAACCCAGGTCTCCGGCGCTGCATTCGCTGTAAGGCAGCAACTCTACCGCTGCGCCACCGTGCCGCCCATGGTGTTGCAGTTAATGTTGCTCATTTGTTTTAAATGCGTCGTGTGGTTGTTTAAACATTTTATTTTCAAAAATGATTAATTTTTTTAAAGAATTAGTTGGGGTTCTACGTTGTATTGTGACATTCCACTTTTCACACCTGTGAAGGCCCTAGACGCGATGCTGAGAAAGAATGCAGAATTTAGACACGTTGCTTCTCAAACTTTATTTGACTTTAAAGGGCGATCCTCACGGGAAATAAAGATCATGCTCTGCGGCCTTCTACAGCTCGGTAACACGACGGCACGATCCCACTGTGGGGAAACTTGCCCCCCAGTCAGAGTAGCGTCGGTACTCCCCACGTTCCAGCAGGTACTGCCTCCCTCGGAAGTTCGGGTGCTCGTAGAAAACCCAGGAGCCATCCAGCACTTGGCTCGATTGGACTTCACGGTATGGGAAGCGATCGTGGATAGAGGTGCAATCTTCAGTGAATTCCATCATCTGTCCACCAAATTCTGGCCTTTCGTAGATTCTAATTTTGTATAAACCACCAGGAGTCTATGGCATTCAAATAAATAAAAAAATGGTCAGTGATTTGGTAATATTAGATGGCACAGTTTTTATATATAGACTTGACAGAAATAATTGCCAAATACAATTCATGTCTTGTGCTCGAGTTCGATTGCCCACAACCTAGAAATGGTAGTGTTTAGAAATCTTCACTTTGACGATGGAAAAACCAAGGGCGATCCTTGTCTGATTTAATACAAATCTCCCTCTATCTTCCTGTCTCCACCTATATCCTTCCTTTGTCCCGCCCCCCTGACATCAGTCTGAAGAAGGGTCTTGACCCAAAACGTCACCCATTCCTTCTCTCCTGAGATGCTGCCTGACCTGCTGAGTTACTCCAGCATTTTGTGAATAAATACCTTCGATTTGTACCAGCATCTGCAGTTATTGTCTTATAATATAATACAATACTTCTTTTCTATTGAAACCATTTTGTAGCCCAGTTCCCAATAAATTATATTAAAATATGAATGAGAAGTCCACAAATATCCCTCGGTTCAAATACTAATGAGCCTAAAATGAACTCATTTGGACACATTTTCACTGAAGTAAAATCAGTAATAGTGATGTGTGGGAGGAAACCACGGTTTAAGAATAAGGGGTAGGCCATTTAGAACGGAGATGAGGAAAAACTTTTTCACCCAGAGAGTTGTGAATCTGTGGAACTCTGCCTCAGAAAGCAGTGGAGGCCAATTCTCTGGATGCTTTCAAGAGAGAGCTAGATAGAGCTCTTAAGGATAGCAGAGTCAGGGGGTATGGGGAGAAGGCAGGAACGGGGTACTGATTGAGAATGATCAGCCATGATCACATTGAATGGCTCGAAGGGCCGAATCGTCTCCTCCTGCACCTATTGTCTATTGAAATGTGGCTCATATTCTATTGGGGAAAAATTAGTTGGAATAATGCAAAATGTACGATGGTCACATTATTATTTTGTCCTCCCCAGCCACAAATATTAAGTAGATTAAAAATTATTGCGTTTAGCAACACTAAATCCTGAAAATAAGCTTCAAATTTGATAACATCAAGGGATATGGAGGGCAATTTCAAATGTATGTAACAAAATGGATCTAGTTTCTGCTAAGCGTTACAAAACGCGATGTTAATCGTTGAAGTGTAAAATCAGTATTCACAAGCAGCTTGTCAGAAATGAAAGAATCTCACACATTTATCTGTATTTCTGAAGGTAGACACAAAATGCTGGAGTAACTCAGCGGGTCAGGCAGCATCTCTGGAGAGAAGGAATGGGTGACGTTTCTGGTCGAGACCTTTTTCATCAGTCTGAGTGTCAGGGGAGAGGAAGTTACAGAGATAAGGAAGTTTATGAGATCAAAGGAGATGTGGATCAAGGAAAATGTAGAATAGAGGGCCTGAAACGTCACCCATTCCTTCTCTCCAGAGATGCTGCCTGTCCCGCTGAGTTACTCCAGCTTTTTGTGTCTATCTTCGATGTAAACTAGCATCTGCCTACATTTGGTCAGTCTGTATTTGGTCAGTTTGTATGTTATCAGAAGCTGCCTCCATGGGATTTTGTCAATACCTCTGTCACTGGCTCGGGCAAGATTTGAGGATTTTACTTTGACAGTAAAGTCTTTTCTTTATTTGTTGCCTTGAAAATATTTGGCCTGATCTCATTGATCGTAATCAGCTCAGAGAAATTTAGACCTTCTTATTTTACTGCCCAGTGTTAAATGATACAAAGTCAGAGTGATTGGGGAATAAATCTGTCATCACCATTATGCAACATAACAAAATAAGACTTCATGGCGTACAAACATTCCTTCTACATTCAGCGTGAATTAGTCCAATCAACCATTCATTTGAACCTCCTATAATGTTCGCATTTAAATGCCAAGTTTTGCTCATTTATTTCAGAGAAAGAAAACCTTTACTCTTGATTTAAATCAGTAATATTTCCAATTAAGGATTGCGGATGTCAGTCACTTATATCCAACGTAGAGAGCATTAATATGCCTCAACTCAACACATATTCATCACTATTTGTTAGCCCTAAACTTGATATACATTAGGATGGCGCACGGTGGCGCAGCGGTAGAGTTACTGCCTTACAGCGCTTACAGCATCAGAGACCCGGGTTCGATCCTGACTACGGGTGCTGTCTGTACGGAGTTTGTACGTTCTCCCCGTGACCTGCGTGGGCTTATTCCGAGAACCAGTTTCCTCCCACACTTCAAAGACGTACAGGTTTGTAGGTTAATTCCAGAACAAGGGGTCACAGTTTAAGGATTCCAGAACAAGGGGTCACAGTTTAAGGATAAGGTGGAAGTCTTTTAGGACCGAGATGAGAAAGGTTTTTTTCACACAGAGAGTGGTGAATCTGTGGAATTCTCTGCCACAGAGGGTAGTTGAGGCCAGTTCATTGGCTATATTTAAGAGGGAGTTAGATGTGGCCCTTGTGGCTAAAGGGGTCAGGGGGTATGGAGAGAAGGCAGATATGGGATACTGAGTTGGATGATCAGCCATGATCATATTGAATGGTGGTGCAGGCTCGAAGGGCCGAATGGCCTACTCCTGCACCTATTTTCTATGTTTCTATGTTTCTATGTTTCTAATTGGCTTGGTAAATGTAAAAATTGTCCCTAGTGGGTGTAGGATAGTGTTAATGTGCGGGGATCGCTGGTCGGCGCGGACCCGGTGGGCCGGAAGGACCTGTTTCCGCACTGTATCTCTAAATTAAATGGAACTTGTGCTGAAATGCCCTCAACTGGAAAACCAATGCGCTGATCTCTCGGCCTATAGTGAACATGCCGAGAAGTGTGTTCAGCTCTGGCTGACCCATATCTAATCTTGTGATGTGGACTCGATAAGAAGAATACACTGCCAAATTCCACACGCCCTATACTGCCCAGTTAGGCAAGTGCTTTTCTGCTTGTGGAAGGTAGGAGAAAACTGAAAAAGAGATGTGGGGGTGGGTCAAAGATCGATGAAGGTGCCCGACCCAAAATGTCACCTGTCCGTTCCCTCCACCTACGCTGCCTGACCCACTGAGTTCACCCAACAATTTCTCTTCTGCCCTCGTTAGGCTAAGCTTTGCTTTTCATGAGGTGTGCTGATTTAATAACTCAACCATAATTCTATCGTACAGAATACAATGCATGTTCTACAAAACACAATTATGTGCATCAACACCAAAGGCTAAAGCAACACTTTTTGTGTAGGTTTGCAATAAATCCCGGCTGTCTTACTTTAAAGCGACTATTTAAAATGTCAGTAACATAGAAACATGGAAAATAGGTGCAGGAGGAGGCCATTCGGCCCTTCGAGCCAGCACCGCCATTCAATGTGATCATGGCTGATCATTCTCAATCAGTACCCCGTTCCTGCCTTCTCCCCATACCCCCTGACTCCGCTTTCCTTAAGAGCTCTATCTAGCTCTCTCTTGAATGCATTCAGAGAATTGGCCTCCACTGCCTTCTGAGGCAGAGAATTCCACAGATTCATAACTCTCTGACTGAAAAAGATTTTCCTCATCTCAGTGCTAAATGGCCTACCCCTTATTCTTAAACTGTGGCCCCTGGTTCTGGACTCCCCCAACATTGGGAACATGTTTCCTGCCTCTAACGTGTCCAACCCCTTAATAATCTTATACGTTTCGATAAGATCCCCTCTCATCCTTCTAAATTCCAGTGAATGCAAGCCCAGTTGACCCATTCTGTAATAACCACCCGATCAATGCAACCTTGTGTTGTGAAGTTAGTACTTACCTGGCGAATGAAACGGCATGATTTGATGCTGTCACTGTATCCATTCCAGTGTTGGTAGTCTGGGTACTCCCCCCTTGTCAGAATGTATTGGTACCCAACATAATTTGTTTTCTCGTAGAGCACCCAGCTTCCACTCTCCACACGGATGGAGTTGCATCGGCTGAAGAAGGCATGCAGATCAGGACAGTCAGTGTTGCACTCATAACACTGGCCCTGGAAGTTCTTGTCCTCGTAAAAGACTATCTGCAGTGAGGAGGAGAAGGTTAGTTTGATACAATCTCAAGGACTGGCAAAAAAAGAAAGTCAATAAAAACCAATAACTCTTCATTGTTGCAATTGAATGCCTACCTTTCCCATTTTGGAGTTTTACCCAAAGGATTGCTGTGATGGACATGAACTTTAGATATGAAATGTGAGCTTTATATATCCAACCTGATCATGCGATCTAACCTAAAGCTTTGTTAGTTTAATCCCCCTTATTTGCATATCAGCAAAAGCTAGCCCTGCCATCCTTTGTTTCCAAAATGATAGCTCAGTATTAAAGAACTGCTGCCCTCTGTCAAATTAATTGCAGAACAAATGCTATTAATCTTACTTGTAACTATTATTTATTTATCTTATTACTCTTATTATTTGGATTTCCCTACCGTTTCTCCTTGTTCTGTATTTTTACGCTCTGTGTAAAGCACTTTGAATTGCCATTGCTGTGTGAAATATGCTATATAAATAAACTTGCCTTGCCTTGGGGAGCTTAATGTGTGATTAGACGTTTCACGCACAGAAACTTTCCGTTCATGGGACTATTTAATGTATTTTGTCGCGTTGAGAAATAGTCACGATGGAAGGGGCTGACCCATTTTCCAGGTTTTTCACACAGTGGGTGGCAGGTGTATGGAATGAGTGGCCAGACCAGCTGGAAGCAGATACAATTGCCATGGTAAAAAGGCATTTGACAGGTATTCAGATAGGTAAGCAGTAAAAGGGTATTAGCCCAGAGCAAGCAAAAGGGATTGGCATGGACAGGCAACATTGTTAAGCATGTACTATTTTCAGAATTCAAAGAAATAATATCGAATTAATGTTAAATCCATCAAAAAATCGCTTCACATTTTAAAATTAATATGCAAAAATGATGTGAACAAATTTATATGGATCTAACTTCAAAGAATTGAGCACAAATTTTTAATTTTCTGCTGATTATATTAGAAATGCCTTTTTAAAACTATAGTTTATTTGGTGCGTGGACTGGAATGTGTAATAAATCCTTTATTAAGTTAGACTGATGTGCAAAGCACATTGTTGGTGCATGAAGTGTTTGGCAAATGTTCCAGCTGTAACCAGCAATATTTAATTCTGCTTTTGTACACTCACTATTGTGAACCTGGGCCTGCTGCAAAGCAAATACTCTACTTGAACTTTGGTTTGTTTCTGGACTGTTTTATTTTTTGATTTAGCTAAATACCATTCAAAATAATAATAATAATAATAGTAATAATAATAATAATAATAATAATAATAATAATAATAATAATAATAATAATAATAATAATAATAATAATAATAATAATAATAATAATAATAATAATAATAATAATAATAATAATAATAATAATAATAATAATAATAATAATAATAATAATAATAATAATAATAATAATAATAATAAATTCCTTTATTCGTCCCACACCGGGGAAATTTACAGTGTTACAGCAGCAAAGTGGATAGCAAGAGAGCAAGAGATCGTTCATTATAAATAAAAGAAACATAAATTGTCATCAGTTTTCAGTGTGTTCTTAGCTGTTACTGTTGACTGGTCTGCTGGGAGCAGTGCTGGTTGTGCAGTCTCACAGCAACGTGAAGGAAGGACCTCCTATATCTCTCCTTCACACAATTGGGGTGAAGGAGTCTGTCACTGAAGGAGCTACTCAGTGCAATGACAGTGTCCTGCATGGGGTGGGAGTCGTTGTCCAGCAGCGTAGGTTCACTAGGTTAATTCCCGGAATGGCGGGACTGTCATATGTTGAAAGACTGGAGCGACTAGGTTTGATGAGGGCAGAGCTGTAGATGTTGTCTATATGGGATTTTGACAAAGCAAGGCTTTTGACAAGATTCTGCATGGCAGGCTGCTCTGGGAGGTTGGAGCACATGGGATCCAAGGAGAGATAGCTGAATGGATGGAAAATTGACGGTGGAAAGAAGCAGAGGTGGAAGGAGGCTTTCCGGACTGAGGTTTGTGACTAGTAGTGTGCCTCAAGGTCTAGAGCTGGGCCCGTTACTGTTTGTCATGATTTGGATGAGAACGTACCTGGCAAGATTAGCAAATTTGCACATGTCACTAAAATGGGTGGCAGTGTAGATAATGAAGATGGTTGTCAAAAATGCAACAGGATCTTGATCGGTTGGACAGATGGGCTGAGGAATTGTTGATGGAATTTAATGCAGAGAAATGTGAGGTGTTTCATTTTGGGATGTCTAACATGGGCAGGACACTGATTGAGAATGATCAGCCACTCATTGATCACATTGAATGGCGGTGCTGGCTCGAAGGGCCAAATGGCCTCCTACTGCACCTATTGTCTATTGTCTATTGTCTATTGTCTATAAGGACCTACACAGTGAATGGTAGGGGTCTGGGGAGAGTTGTAGAGCACAGGGATCTAGGAGTGCAGGTACATATTTCTTTGAAAGTTGTGAGACAGAAGGTAGAGTGGGTGGTTGAAAAGGCTTTTAGCACGTTGTCCTTCATCAGTCAGAGTATTGAGTAGAGAAGTTGGGAGGTCATGTTGCAGTTGTATAAGACGTTGGTGAGGCCATATTTAGAGTATTGTGTTCAGTTTTAGGCACCATGTTATAGGAAAGATATTGTCAAGCTGGAAAGAGTGCAGAGAAGATTTACGAGGATGTTGCCAGGACTAGAGGGTGTGAGCTACAGGGAGAGGTTGAGTAGGCTGGGACTCTATTCCTTGGAGTGCAGGAGGATGAGGGGGTGATCTTATAGAGGTGTACAAAATCATGAGAGGAATAGATCGGGAACACGCACAGTCTTTTGCCCAGAGTTGGGGAATTGAGACCCAGAGGACATGGGTTCAAGGTGAGGGGGGGGAAAGATGTAATTGGATTCTGAGGAGTAAGGGGATGAAAGCTGGAAAAGTGGTGGGGGTGGAACAAAGTGATAGGTGGATACAGGTGAGGAGGGTATGATGTGCAGAACAAGGCCAGAGATGAAAACGAGGCAGAAGGGTGTCAGGTAGGGTTGCCAACTTTCTCACTCCCAAATATGGGACACAAGGTGATGTCACCACCCCGTGCCCCTGGTGACCTCACCCTGCCAGCGGCCAAGTGCTCCCGCTCCACTAATGGCGCCTGCCTGGTCCGGGAGGCGGGTTGCTACGCAATCTCCGTTAGGCAGCACCCGGGCCTCCTGGCCTACAGTGTCCACGCCTACAGCGCCCCCCCCCCCCAGCCTACAGTGTCCAGGCCTACAGTGTCCGGGCCTACAGCACCCCCCCGGGCCTACAGTATATGGGCCTACTGCGCCCACCGGGCCTACAGTGTCTGGACCCACAGCACCCCCCCGGGTCTACAGTGTCTGGGCCTACTGCGCCTCCTGGGCCTACAGTGTCCGGGCCTACAATGTCCGGGCCTACAGCGCCTCCTGGGCCTACAGTGTCTGGGCCTACAGTGTCTGGGCCTACAGTGTCTGGGCCTACAGCACACCCCGGGCCTAATATGGGACAAGGACTGTCCCGTACGGGCCAAACCAATTTAACCCAATACATAGGATGTCCCTGCTAATACAGGACAGTTGACAACCCTAATGTTCAGATAAGGTGAGAAGGTGAGTGAAATGTAAAAGCAGAGGGTGGTACACAGGTGCAAAGGGGCAGTGGGGGTGGACTGGGGGTAAAGGGGCATGACAGTGGGAGAAATAGGTGTGCACCAAGATAGAGTGTACAGGAATGAAAGAGCGGGAAGGGGGAATACTATTTAAAATTGGAGACTTCAATATTCATACCATTGGGTTGTAAACTGCCCAGGTGGAATATGAGATGCGATGCGGGTAGAATGAGGTTGCATAGACCTACACTCTGGCAATGGAGGAGTGGCCAAGTCAGAAAGCTCGTTATGGGAAGGGAAGGGGAGTAACAATGATCAGCAATCATGGGATCCGGCTCGAGGTTAATCCCCGGGATGGCGGGACTGTCATGTGAGGAAAGATTGGAAAGAATGGGCTTGTATTCACTGGAGTTTAGAAGGATGAGAGGGGATCTTATAGAGACATATAAAATTATAAAAGGGCTGGACAAGCTAGATGCAGGAAAAATGTTCCCAATGTTGGGGGAGTCCAGAACCAGGGGCCAGGCTGAGTCTAACCAGGCTTAGAATAAAGGGGAGGCCATTTAAAACTGAGGTGTCAAGGAACATTTTCACCCAGAGAGTTGTGAATTTGTGGAACTCTCTGCCACAGAGGGCAGTGGAGGCCAATTCACTGGATGGATTTAAAAGCGATTTAGATAGAGCTCTAGGGGGCTAGTGGAATCAAGGGATTTGGGGAGAAGGCAGGCACGGGTTACTGATTGTGGATGATCAGCCATGATCACAATGAATGGCGGTGCTGTCCCGAAGGGCCGAATAGCCTCCTCCTGCTCCTATTTCCTGTTTCCATGAGCACACTGCATCAAGCACAGTGAAATGGTCGCCTGGTCTACACAGTCACACTGATGTAAAGGAGGCCACTTCACGAGCTCTGAATACAGTAGAAAAGATGTATGAAGTGCATGTGAATGTCTGTCTCACCTGGACTGGGCTGCAGGGGTCACTGGGTGGATGTGAGGGTGGAGGTCTGGGGGCATCTCCTGCTGTTGCTGGGTAAAGTACCTGGGGAAAGGGCTGTTTGGGTGGAGGGTGCTGGGTGAGGCAGGGAGTTGCGGAGGGAGTGGTCCTTGTGCAATGTGCGGAGAGGAGCAGGGAGGGACGGTGTGACTGCCGGTGGGGTCACGTTGAAGGTGGTGGAGGTGTGGGAGAACGGTGGGCGGCACGGTGGCGCAGCGGTAGAGTTGCTGCCTTACAGCGAATGCAGCGCCGGAGACTCAGGTTCGATCCTGACTGCGGGTGCTGTCTGTACGGAGTTTGTACGTTCTCCCCGTGACCTGCGTGGGTTTTCTCCGAGATCTTCGGTTTCCTCCCACACTCCAAAGACGTACAGGTTTGTAGGTTAATTGACTGGGCAAATGTAAAAATTGTCCCTAGTGTGTGTAGGACAGTGTTAATGTGCGGGGACCGCTGGGCGGCGCGGACTCCGTGGGCCGAAGGGCCTGTTTCCGCGCTGTATCTCTAAATCTAAATCTAAAAATCTAGAACGATGTGCGTTGGATGCAGAGGCTGATGGGGTGAAAGGTGAGGACCAGAGGAACTCTACCTTTGTTCCAGGGTGGGAGGGAGAGCAGATCTGCGGGATACAGCAGACGGGGCAATGGAGAGATCGACTGTTCTCTTCGATACAGTCCCATCTGTGATGGGGGATGGATCGTCCAACACCCGCAGCTCACAATCTACAATCACTGAGGATCTGCTTGCTGTTTCATGAAGTAATTCAGTAACTGAACAAGAGTAATGCCGACAAGATGGCACCTTCATGAGCTCACATTCTGCTGGCTGCCAAATATGCCCCCTGGGCAGGGAAAGGGTTTGAAGCCAAATTCAGACTTAAATGCTTGTGGTGTTTCTACACACACCTTAGATAATTTGGTAGGAAAATAACTGGTACAAATCGAAGGTATTTATTCACAAAAAGCTGGAGTAACTCAACGGGTCAGGCAGCATCTCAGGAGAAAAGTAAAAGGTGACGTTTTGGGTCGAGACCCTTCTCCAGCTTTGAGTTACACCAGCTTTTTGTGTCTAATAAGAATGCGATTTGTGTGACAGTCCAAATAAAGATAACAAATCAAAGGATTCAGCAAAAAGGATTTTTATTGTTGCTCATGAATTTATCTACTCCATTAATTTATATTTTTCAGCAACCATCTAGAAGTCCCTCATGCGCCTGAAGGACCCGATGGTGGAGTTGTAGCCCCCCCAGTCATTGTATTTCCTGTACTCCCCGGGTCTCATGAAGTACTGTCGTCCTCTGTAGTTGGGCTGTTCATAGAAGGTCCAGTAACCATCCATCACCTGGCAGGAGTGGATGTCACGGTAATGGAAACGATCGTAGACGGAGGGACAGTCGTCCATGAATTCCATCGTCTGTCCTCCAAACTCAGGCCTCTCGTAAATCTTCATCCTATAGTTGCTCCCTCGGTTCTGGAATGGGAAAAGTTTCAGGTTTAAGATATTTGGTACATATTTGGCACATAACTAGATGAAAAAATTGGACTTTTTAAGGGATTCAGGAGATGCCTTTTCCGATATGAAGGTAATTTTTGCAGGAAAAAAGGATACAAAGTGTTGGAGTAACTCAGCGGGTCAGGCAGCATCACTGGGTTTCATGGACAGGTGACATTTCGGGTCAGGACTCTACTTCAGACTGATTATGTTGAGAGCTGATGGGGGTGGGGGGTGGGGGGTGGGGGGGAGTTGGGAGAGAAGCCTGGCTAGTCCTGCACAGTAAAAGTAATCTTTGGAAACAGGTGGGGGGGGGGTTCTTGAAAAGCAAATGGCTGGACAAAGGCCAGACATGAAAAAGCAGAAGATGTAGAACAATAGGATTGAAAAGTTGCGAAATGTGAAGATGGCGGAAGCAATGTTGGGCGGCACGGTGGCGCAGCAGGAGAGTTGCTGCCTTACAGCGAATGCAGCGCCGGAGACCCGGGTTCCATCCCGACTAGGGATGCTGTCTGTACGGAGTTTGTACGTTCTCCCCGTGACCTGCGTGGGTTTTCTCCGAGATCTTCGGTTTCCTCCCACACTCCAAAGACGTGCAGGTTTGTAGGTTAATTGGCTTGGTAAATGTAAAAAAGAATTGTCCCTAGTGGGTGTAGGATGGTGTTAATGTGCGGGGATCGCTGGTCGGCATGGACCCGGTGGGCCGAAAGGGCCTGTTTCTGCGCAGTATCTCTAAACTAAATGTGGGTAGACACAAGATGCTGGAGTAACTCAGCGGGTCAGGCAGCATCTCAGGAAGGAAGGAATGGGTGACGTTTCGGGTCGAGACCCTTCTTCAGACTGATCTGAAGCTAAATGTAGTTAGGAGGGGAGGGGGAAGAGAGAAATCGGTGTGAGTCCAAGTAGGACACAGGGAAGTGAGGGGAAGAAAGGAATGGTGCGGGGGGGGGTTGTTGGAAGAAGGCGTAATGGGGAGGGGATTGTAAACCAGCATTAGTGTCTTCTTGTTTCTAACTTTCATAGCAGTGTATTAGTCTGTCGATTCCCTGCAATGGACTAATTATGGCCAGTAATCAGAGAGACACTTCGGACAGACTTGATATCTTTGTTGCTGATTTAGTGCAAAATAAAAACTACAGAACAAATACTTTATTTCTGCAGCTCAAATCAGTTTTGTATTTCGAATCAGATATGCCTCAACCCAGTTTGGTTTAATTAAATCTATGGTGGAGAAGATCATTAAAATAGTTTTTTCTTGTCAACAAAACTTTGCGAAATAATATTCTAGTTCAGCATTATTGTCCTCTTGCAGTTCATAGCTACAATCCGATTACTTGATTTTTGATTGAGTAAGTATGCAGTACTGCATGTTCCAATTAAAATGCTCAAATTTTAAATGCTTGGTAAAAATATTCAGTCAGATAATTGTCTTTTAAACAAATGCAATTAAATGAAATCAAATTAAAAAATCAAATCAAATGCACAGTTTAAAAAAAATGTCATTTCATGCTAGCTTGCACAGAGCCCACAATTGAAAAGGACACTTTTATTCCCAATATAAGTTTAATAAAGGCAAATGCTGACAAATTCTTACTTGCTGCCACAAGTAAGCATTTCATAATTCTATCTGGGACATCTATATACAGGACTCGTTTGTAGTTCGTTTGTTCCTGAACTACAGCCAAAACGGTACACGATAGCGCGACAATTTTAGGCCCACCTTACTCACCGTCGTCCCTTTGGTGCTAATGGAAGACGTTTCATTGAAATTGGTGTTATATTTTTAAAGCTATTTACATTTTAAAGTTTAAATCTATCTGCTAGGGAGAGAGAGAGGAGGGAGGGAGGATGAGGGGGGGGGAGTTGAGGGGGATGGAGTGGAGGGAATGGGAAGGGGGGAGGGAAAGTGGGGAGAGGGAGGGGGAGGGGAGGGGAGGGAGGGGGGGAGAGGGGGAAGGTGGAGGAGAGGGTGCTGCACCAATGGGGCCACCAGTCCACTTGGTCTAGTATGACAATAAACACTCTTGTCTCTTGACATCAGTGAGACAAGAGTCAGCAGAAGACCTAAACCATCAAGCTACCACTCACCTGAGGGTAGGTGCGACAGGACCTGATGTTGTCGTTGAACCCCATCCAGCGCTGGTAGTCAGGATACTCCCCCCTGTTCAGGACATACTGGTACCCCATGTAGTTGGGTCTCTCGTACGCCACCCACCAGTCACTGTCCACACGGATGGAGTTACAGCGGCTGAAGTAAGAGGACAGATCAGCACAGTCAGTGCTGCACTCATAGTGCCGGCCCTGGAAGTTCCTGTCCTCGTAGAAGATGATCTGTGGGGAGAAACAGGTTTTCAAATAAATAGTATTTCAAGCACTGAGCTAAATGATGAAGAATTCCATTACGCTGTACAAATACCGAATTGCACTTGCCTTTCCCATTTTCAATGCAGTTAGTGTGATAACCGACCGAATGTAACACTGCCTCACACAGCATGATATTTATATGCTGGTCAAAAAGGCCACGCTGGCCTGGACTTTATTATTCCAATGATTCGGCTTTAAAAATCAGCAAAAAAATGCACGTGAAAATGCAGGTCTTTGTGTAGAAAACATCTATGGGTACAAAACATGGCGTGTCATTGATTCTATTCAGTCTGCTTTCACCGCATTTTAATTGTTGCACAAGCAAAAGACAAGAATTGCAGCCCTTTAGTTGCCTAGCGCAACGGAAATAGTGTAAAAGAAGCATTAAAGCACGGCACTTGGTGGTTTCCAGAAAAATGGATCATTGCAAAAACATTTGTGGCTCTTTGCATCTGCACTGTTCAACGGCTACATGTTATAGAGACAGGATAGATGTTGCACAATCCCCAAGTTCTGGCAATGGATGGTTCGGCACCTCCTTTAGTTTAGTTTAGTTTAGAGATATAGCGCGGAAACAGGCCCTTCAGCCCACCTGGTCCGCGCCGACTTGCGATCCCCGCACATCCTACACACACTAGGGACAATTTGCACTTACACCAAGCCAATTAACCTAAAAAGCCTGTACGTCTTTGGAGTGTGGGAGGAAACCGAAGATCTCGGAGAAAACCCCACGCAGGTCACAGGGAGAACGTACAAACTCTGTACAGACTGTCTGAAGAAGGGTCTCGACCCGAAACGTCACCCACTTCTTTTCTCCTGAGATGCTGCCTGACCCGCTGAGTTACTCCAGCATTTTGTGAAATAAAAACTCCGTACAGACGGCACCCGGGTCTCCGGCGCTGCAAGCGCTGTAAGGCAGCAACTCTACTGCTGCGCCACCGTGACCACCCCTTTAATCTGGACAAAGTCGGACGGATACGTACTATATGGTCAAATTGGTTCTACAAATAATAATTAAAATGTTCATTTATGCCGTGCGTGATATGCCTGCGCTGAGCCCCAGTGCACTGTGTATTAGTCAAACGCTGCCTTCTCTTCCGACAGGCCATCTCGGTGTAATCGCAGATAGCTGCTTCAGCTAATGTGGGTCGGTTGAGGGAAGAACGCTTTCCAGATTTCTGGCATAGGTGCCATCTTTCTACACCCTCAAAGGTGTTGCCCGTCCCCACCAGGGAATCAAGGACCACTGATGTAAACAATCACCATTCGGACGAGTGACCGACGATTCACATCCACTGTACAATCTCTCTTTACAAAAAAAACCCCACCAAGACCTGGAGTAACTCAGTGCATCAGACACCATCTCAGTCTGAAGAAGGGTCTTGACCCAAAACGTCACCCATTCCTTCTCTCCAGAGATGCTGCCTGTCCCGCTGAGTTACTCCAGCTTTTTGTGTCCATCTCCGGTTTAAACTGCATCTGCAGTTTTTTCTCACATATCTCAGGGGGCTATGAATAGGAGACGTTTCTGGTCGGGACCCTTCCTCAGCCTGATGCCTGATGCCTGATGCCTGATCCACCGAGTTTCTCCAGCAGTTTGTGCGGTTGTTTTGGTAAACGAGCCATTCCTTGCCTCTCTCTAAAGTCTATTTTCTCTTGTGAATACAGAGTAAGACTGGTGTAAGTGTCGTGGTGTTGGGGGATGACACTGGGCTCAGCAGTAACCACACCATACTCACAGTGGGGTGAACTCATAGAAACAAAGAAACATAGAAAATATGTGCAGGAGGAGGCCATTTTGCCCTTCGAGCCATTCATTGTGATCATGGCTGATCATCCACAATCAGTAACCCGTGCCTGCCTTCTCCCCATATCCCTTGATTCCACTAGCCCCATGAGCTCTATCTAACTAGCTTTTAAATTCATCCAGTGAATTGGCCTCCACTGCCCTCTGTGGCAGAGAATTCCACAAATTCACAACTCTCTGGGTGAAAAAGTTTCTTCTCACCTCAGTTTTAAATGGCCTCCCCTTTATTCGAAGACTGTGGCCTCTGGTTCTGGACTCCCCCAACATTGGGAACATTTTTCCTGCATCTAGCTTGTCCACATATGTATCACTCATGTGATATATTCTATTTACTGTGGTAAGAAAGTCCAGGACAAGACGACAGGGAAGAGAAAAAGACATTCTGGCCTTCCATCACAGTGAGGAGGGACTGGAGGAGACTCACTGATGGATGTTTCTTTTTGTTTGGTGTTAGTTGTGATTGTATGTGTTATTGCATTTTTATTGATTAATCTTATTGATCTTATTGTTCAACTGCGGGTAATGTTTCATTTTACTACACATTTATGTGTATGTAACAAATAAACGACTATTGACTATTGACTATTGACCACATGGGGGCGCTGTTCCTTATGTCAGAGCACATGTGCAGTGGTGCTGGCGATCTTGGGCTTATCCCGGCAGCTTAGTCCTTGATTCCAAGGAGGAGATGTGGCAATCTCAAGCTTCTTCCTGCAGCTCCCCCTCTCCAGACCCTGCATTCACAGGGTGCCGCTGAGTCGCCTTTCCCCCATTAAGGCGACTAAATTTCAAAAGTCCGGGAGCAGAGCAAGGACGCCCGTTGGCTGAGCACTAAAGTAAGTGCCAATCACAGTTGAGCAGGCAGTTTAAAAAGAGCGCCAAAAGGAAGCTAGTAGTCAATTTCAAAAGTCCGGGAGCAGAGCAAGGACGCCCGTTGGCTGAGCACTAAAGTAAGTGCCAATCACAGTTGAGCAGGCAGTTTAAAAAGAGCGCCAAAAGGAAGCTAGTAGTCAATTTCAAAAGTCCGGGAGCAGAGCAAGGACGCCCGTTGGCTGAGCATTAAAGTAAGTGCTAGTTTAAGTGAGAAGTCAGGTAAATTGGACAATCAGGCAATTTAATTGGTAATATAAGCAATACTTGCAAAAGGGTGCAGCCCTGTTCAGGTGCAGCCCAGTGAGGGAAGTGCGAGTCTTTGGCTGCGAGTCTTCGGCGAGGAGGCTGAGGTGAGGAGGATACCATTGTTTTAAGCCAGAGCTGGTTATAGGCACAAGGTGATGGCGGAAAAGTTGGTGCGGTGTGTTTCCTGCAGGATGTGGGAAGACAGGGACGTCGCTGGAGCTTCTGGGAGCTACACCTGCAAGAACTGTGTCCAGGTGCAGCTCCTGAAGGGACATGTGGTGGAGTTGCAGAGGCAGTTGGATGACCTCAGGGCCATCCGGGAATGCGAGAGTTTCCTCGACAGGACCTATTGTGAGGCTGTCACGCCAAGGGTCCAGGTCGAGCGAAGGTGGGAGACTGTTTCAGGGGGGAGTGGACGTGGACTACAGGAGACCCCAGTGGCTGTGCCTATTGCAAATAGGTATACCCTCTTGGGAACTGTCGGGGCAGAAGACGTTTCCAGTCCGAGTGGCGGACCTGTTGGCAAGGATACTCGACAGGGGAGACCGAAGTCTGGAAGAGCCGTAGTGGTCGGTGACTCCATAGTCCGAGGGACGGACAGAAGATTCTGTGGCAGCAGGAGGGACTTGAGGATGGTCTGTTGCCTCCCTGGTGCCAGGGTTCAACACATCACAGACCGGCTTCAGAAAATCCTAGTGAGGGAAGGCGATCAACCTGAAGTCGTTGTGCACGTGGGCACGAATGACGTCGGGCGGAAGAGGAAGGAGGTGCTACAGCGGGAGTTTAGAGAGTTGGGAAAAGCGCTGAGAAGTAGGACGTCGAAGGTGGTTATCTCTGGACTGCTACCGGTACCTCGTGCTGGTGAGGCCAGGAACAGAGAGATAGAGGGTATGAATTTATGGCTGAGGGGCTGGTGCAGAGAGCAGGGATTTAGATTTCTGGACCACTGGGATCTCTTCTGGGCTAGGGGTGACTTGTACAAAAGGGACGGGTTGCATCTTAACAGCAGGGGGACAAACATTCTGGCAGGCAGGTTTGCTAGGGTGACACCTGTGGCTTTAAACTAAGTAGTGGGGGGGAGGGGTTAACAAATTGTGAATATGAAGATGAGGTCAAAGGGAATACAGGAGATATTGCAAAAGACTCTCGGAAGAATGGGAACAGAAGTTCTAGAGCGGAAAAGAAATTAAGGGCAGGGCCAATTGTGAACGATGTGAGAGAGGAGGTAAATACAGAAGTTAAAGTGTTGTATTTAAATGCGCGTAGTATAAAAAATAAAGTGGATGAGCTTGAGGCTCAGTTAGTCATGGGCAAGTATGATGTTGTAGGGATCACTGAGACATGGTTACAAGAGGACCAGGGCTGGGAACTGAATATTCAGGGGTACACAACGTATAGAAAAGACAGACAGGTGGGCAGAGGGGGTGGGGTTGCTCTGATGGTAAGGAATGATATTCATTCCCTTGCAAGGGGTGACATAGAATCAGGAGATGTTGAATCAGTATGGATAGAAATGAGAAATTGTAAGGGTAAAAAGACCCTAATGGGAGTTATCTATAGGCCCCCAAACAGTAGCCTCGACATAGGGTGCAAGTTGAATCAGGAGATAAAATTGGCGTGTCAAAAATGTAATGCTACGGTGGTTATGGGAGATTTCAACATGCAGGTAGACTGGGAAAATCAGGTTGGAAATGGACCCCAGGAAAGAGAGTTTGTAGAGTGCCTTCGAGATGGATTCTTAGAACAGCTTGTACTGGAGCCTACCAGGGAGAAGGCAATTCTGGATTTAGTGTTGTGTAATGATCCTGATCTGATAAGGGGACTAGAGGTAAAAGAGCCATTAGGAGGCAGTGATCACAACATGATAAGTTTTACTCTGCAAATGGAAAGGCAGAAGGGAAAATCGGAAGTGTCGGTATTACAGTATAGCAAAGGGGATTACAGAGGCATGAGGCAGGAGCTGGCCAAAATTGATTGGAAGGAGGCCCTAGCAGGGAAGACGGTAGAACAGCAATGGCAGGTATTCCTGGGAATAATGCAGAGGTTGCAGGATCAATTTATTCCAAAGAGGTGGAAAGACTCTAAGGGGAGTAAGAGACACCTGTGGCTGACGAGGGAAGTCAGGGACAGCATAAAAATTAAGGAGAGGAAGTATAACATAGCAAAGAAGAGTGGGAAGACAGAGGATTGGGACTCTTTTAAAGAGCAACAAAAGTTAACTAAAAAGGCAATACGGGGAGAAAAGATGAGGTACGAGGGTAAACTAGCCAATAATATAAAGGAGGATAGCAAAAGTTTTTTTAGGTACGTGAAGAGGAAAAAAATAGTCAAGGCAAATGTGGGTCCCTTGAAGACAGAAGCAGGGGAATTTATTATGGGGAACAAAGAAATGGCAGACGAGTTAAACCGTTACTTTGGATCTGTCTTCACTGAGGAAGATACACACAATCTCCCAAATGTTCTAGGGGCCGGAGAACCTAGGGTGATGGAGGAACTGAAGGAAATCCACATTAGGCAGGAAATGGTTTTGGGTAGACTGATGGGACTGAAGGCTGATAAATCCCCAGGGCCTGATGGTCTGCATCCCAGAGTACTTAAGGAGGTGGCTCTAGAAATAGTGGAAGCATTGGAGATCATTTTTCAATGTTCTATAGATTCAGGATCAGTTCCTGTGGATTGGAGGATAGCAAATGTTATCCCACTTTTTAAGAAAGGAGGGAGAGAGAAAACGGGTAATTATAGACCAGTTAGTCTGACATCAGTGGTGGGGAAGATGCTGGAGTCAATTATAAAAGACGAAATTGCTGAGCATTTGGATAGCAGTAACGGGATCATTCCGAGTCAGCATGGATTTACGAAGGGGAAATCATGCTTGACAAATCTACTGGAATTTTTTGAGGATGTAACTAGGAAAATTGACAAGGGAGAGTCAGTGGATGTGGTGTACCTCGACTTTCAGAAAGCCTTCGACAAGGTCCCACATAGGAGATTAGTGGGCAAAATTAGGGCACATGGTATTGGGGGTAGGGTACTGACATGGATAGAAAATTGGTTGACAGACAGAAAGCAAAGAGTGGGGATAAATGGGTCCCTTTCGGAATGGCAGGCAGTGACCAGTGGGGTACCGCAAGGTTCGGTGCTGGGACCCCAGCTATTTACGATATACATTAATGACTTAGACGAAGGGATTAAAAGTACCATTAGCAAATTTGCAGATGATACTAAGTTGGGGGGTAGTGTGAATTGTGAGGAAGATGCAATAAGGCTGCAGGGTGACTTGGACAGGTTGTGTGAGTGGGCGGATACATGGCAGATGCAGTTTAATGTAGGTAAGTGTGAGGTTATTCACTTTGGAAGTAAGAATAGAAAGGCAGATTATTATCTGAATGGTGTCAAGTTAGGAGGAGGGGGAGTTCAACGAGATCTGGGTGTCCTAGTGCATCAGTCAATGAAAGGAAGCGTGCAGGTTCAGCAGGCAGTGAAGAAAGCCAATGGAATGTTGGCCTTCGTAACAAGAGGAGTTGAGTATAGGAGCAAAGAGGTCCTTCTACAGTTGTACCGGGCCCTGGTGAGACCGCACCTGGAGTACTGTGTGCAGTTTTGGTCTCCAAATTTGAGGAAGGATATTCTTGCTATGGAGGGCGTGCAGCGTAGGTTCACTAGGTTAATTCCCGGAATGGCGGGACTGTCGTATGTTGAAAGGCTGGAGCGATTGGGCTTGTATACACTGGAATTTAGAAGGATGAGGGGGGATCTTATTGAAACATATAAGATAATTAGGGGATTGGACACATTAGAGGCAGATAACATGTTCCCAATGTTGGGGGAGTCCAGAACAAGGGGCCACAGTTTGAGAATAAGGGGTAGGCCATTTAGAACGGAGATGAGGAAGAACTTTTTCAGTCAGAGGGTGGTGAAGGTGTGGAATTCTCTGCCTCAGAAGGCAGTGGAGGCCAGTTCGTTGGATGCTTTCAAGAGAGAGCTGGATAGAGCTCTTAAGGATAGCGGAGTGAGGGGGTATGGGGAGAAGGCAGGAACGGGGTACTGATTGAGAGTGATCAGCCATGATCGCATTGAATGGCGGTGCTGGCTCGAAGGGCTGAATGGCCTACTCCTGCACCTATTGTCTATTGTCTATTGTCTATTGTCTAAGGCAACGTTAAGGCAACGTTTGCTGTCAGCTCAGCACCCACAAGATATGGCTCCAACTCTCTTTCGACACCATCCAGCCCATGATCTTCTCGACACCATCCAGCCCGCCATTCACAGCCTTAGACTTGCCAACTGTGGCCAAGTCATTCGGTGCACGTTTCCCTGCCTATGGCCGTGTGTGACCCGTGATATTAGTTTAGTTGAGTTTAGAGATACAGCGCGGAAACATGACCTTCGGCCCGCTGGGTCCACACCGACCAGCGATCCCCGCACATTAACACTATCCCACACACTCTAGGGCGGTCACAGTGGCGCAGCGGTAGAGTTGCTGCCTTACAGCGAATGCAGCGCCGGAGACCCGGGTTCGATCCCGACTACGGGTGCTGTCTGTACGGAGTTTGTACGTTCTCCCCGTGACCTGCATGGGTTTTCTCCGAGATCTTCGGTTTCCTCCCACACTCCAAAGACGTACAGGTTTGCAAGTTAAATGGCTTGGTAAATGTAAAAATTGTTCCTAGTGTGTGTAGGATAGTGTTAGTGTGTGGGGATCACTGGTTGGTGCGGACCCAGTGGGCCGAAAGGCCTAATTCCGCACAGTTTCTCGAAACTAAACTAAACTAAACTAAACTAAACTAAACTAAACTAAACTAAACTAAACTAAACTAAACTAAACTAATTTACACTTATACCAAGCCCATTAACCTACAAACCTGTACGTCTTTGGAGTGTGGGAGGAAACCGAAGATCTCGGAGAAAACCCACGCAGGTCACGGGGAGAACGTACAAACTCCGTACAGACAGCACCCGTAGTCGGGATGGAACCCGGGTCTCTGGCGCTGCATTCGCTGTAAGGCAGCAACTCTACCGTGACTGCCCATACTGCTAGTTAACTTAAATGAGAACCAGTCTTCAAAATAGATGTTCACAATTTAACTTCCGCTAGTACCTTAAGGCAATAGAAACCAATCATTGGAGGTGGGACATTCTGCTTCGTTACCTTCGTACCACGCAGAAGAAGTCAGTGAATGAATGTTCACGTCAATCGGCCTTCGTTGAAACTGTTATGATGACATCAGGAAAGATATTAAGTGGCGAAGATAGACATAAAAAGCTGGAGTAATTCAACGGGTCAGGCAGCATCTCTGGAGAAAAGGAATAGGTGATGCTTCAGGTTGAGACCCTGAAGAGGATGCTGAAGCAGATGCTCTCTGACCCAGTGTGTTACTCCAGCATTTTGTGGCTATCTTCGATTTAAACCAGCATCCCCAGTTCCTTCCTATACATGATATTGTGGCCTTCTCCTGCATTAACACATTGTTAAAGATATATCCTGCCACTTAATACATAATTCATGACATGTCTGTTTGTCATTTAATATTCTTACTGTTTGTACATCCAAGGAACCAATTTTCAACTGTCATGAAATGGCGGTCACGGTGGCGCAGCGGTAGAGTTGCTGCCTTACAGCGAATGCAGCGCCAGAGACCCAGGTTCCATCCTGACTACAGGCGCTGTCTGTACGGAGTTTGTACGTTCTCCCCGTGACCGTGTAGGTTTTCTCCGAGATCTTCGGTTTCCTCCCACACTCAAAAGGCATGCAGGTTTGTAGGTTAATTGGCTTGGTATAAATGTATATGATCCCTAGCATATGCAGGGTTGTGTTAGTGTGCGGGGATCGCTGGTCAGCATGGATTCAGTAGGCCGAAGGGCCTGTTTCCGCGTTGTCTCTCGAAACTAAAATACCGTAGGGAAATTGGTTTTGCCACCAGTCAAAAGATACAGTGGCCAGGCATTGAAAGTGTCAGGTGCATTATAATAAAAATGAAACTTAAGTGACCAGTTATTGCACATGTGTAACACATGTGTAATATTGCACAGACATGAAATTAAATTATCGTGGAAAAGTCCAGAATGAGGGGTGTGCAAAGACGGGGGGGAGGGGGTGAGTCAGTCTACCCCACGACAGAAGTGGGATGAGTTGTACGTTTGATAGCCACAGGGAAAAAGGCTCTCCTGTGGCGTTCTGTGCTGCACCTTGGTGGGACCAAGATGCAGCATGGAAGCACGTCCTTCGACCCATCGAGTCCGCGCTGACCCGTTCACATTAGTTCTACCTGACCTAGGGTTGCCAACTTCCTCACTCCCAAATAAGGGACAAAGGGTGACGTCACAGCCCCGCGCCCCACGTGACCTCACCCAGCCGGCGGCCACGTGCTCCCGCTCCGCCAATGGTGGCAGCCCGGGCTGGGAGGCAGGTTGCTACGCAACCTCCGTTAGGTGGTGCCCGGGTCTACACTGTCCGGGACTGCTGTGGCCCCCGGGGCTACAGTGTCCGGGCCTACAGTGTCCGGGCCTACAGTGTCCGGGCCTAAACTGTCCGGGCCTACAGTGTCCGGGCCTACAGTGTCCGGGCCTACAGCGTCCAGGCCTACAGTGTCCGGGCCTACTCTGTCCGGGCCTACAGTGACCGGGCCTACAGTGTCTGGGCCTACAGTGCCTGGGCTTACAGTGTCCGGGCCTACAGTGTCCGGGCCTAAACTGTCCGGGACTACAGTGTCCGGGCCTAAAGTGTCCGGGCCTACAGTGTCCGGGCCTACAGTGTCCGGGCCTACACTGTCCGGGCCTATAGTGTCCGGGCCTACAGTGTCTGGGCCTACAGTGCCCGGGCTTAAAGTGTCTGGGCCTACAGTGTCCGGGCCCACATTGTCCGGGCCTACAGTGTCCGGGCCTACAGTGTCTGGGCCTACAGTGTCTGGGCCTACTGTGTCTGGGCCTACAGTGTCCGGGCGTACAGTGTCTGGGCCTACAGTGTCCGGGCCTACAGTGTCCGGGCGTACAGTGTCTGGGCCTACACTGCCCGGGCCTACAGTGTCCGGGCCTACAGTGTCCGGGCCTACAGTGACCAGGCCTACAGTGTCAGGGCCTACAGTGTCCGGGCCTAGAGTGTCCGGGCCTACACTGTCCGGGCCTACAGTGTCCGGGCCTACAGTGTCTGGGCCTACAGTGCCCGGGCTTACAGTGTTCGGGCCCACAGTGTCCGGGCCCACATTGTCCGGGCCTACAGTGTCCGGGCCTACAGTGTCCGGGCCTACAGTGTCCGGGCCTACTGTGTCCGGGCCTACAGTGTCCGGGCGTAGAGTGTCTGGGCCTACAGTGTCCGGGCCTACAGTGTCCGGGCGTACAGTGTCTGGGCCTACACTGCCTGGGCCTACAGTGTCCGGGCCTACAGTGTCCGGGCCTACAGTGACCGGGCCTACAGTGACCAGGCCTACAGTGTCAGGGCCTACAGTGTCCGGGCCTAGAGTGTCCGGGCCTACAGTGTTCGGGCCTGCAGTGTCCGGGCCTACAGTGTCCGGGCCTACAGTGTCCGGGCCTACAGCGCCCCCCGGGCCTATTACGGGACAAGGGCAGCACCGTACGGAACAAACTAATTTAGCCCAAAATACGGGATGTCCCGGCTGATACGGGACAGTTGGCAACACTGAACTTATCCCACTTTCAAATCCACTCCCTACACACTAGGTGGGGGGGGGGGGCAATTTGCTGGGGCCATTTCACCTGCAAATCTGCAAGTCTTTGGGATGTGGGAGAAAATTCACACGGCCACAGGCCGAACATGCAGTACCCGAGGTGATGATGGAACCTGGGCTTCTGGCACTGTGAGGCAGTAGCTCTACTCGCTGAGCAACAAGCACAAAAGATTCACTGTAAATATAAGTCAGGAGAGGAGAAATAGATTCTCTAGAACTTTCCAGAAGATCTGCTCAAGTTTAGTTTTAATTTAATTAAGATACAGCACGGAAACAGGCCCTTCAGCCCACCGAGTCCGCACCGACTAGCAATCCCCGCACACATTAACACTATCCTACACGAACTAGGGACAATTTATACCAAGCCAAGAAACTTACAAGAAAGAAAGTCCATGAAGTGTGGGAGGAAACCGAAGATCTCGGAGAAAACCCACGCAGGTCACGGGGAGAGCGTACAAACTCCGTACAGACAGCACCCGTAGTCGGGATCGAACCCGGGCCTCTGCCGCTGTGAGGTAGCAACTCTACCGCCTCCCAAAATGTCTCTTGGAGAATCTATTTCCCCTCTCCCGACTCTTAAAAATAAAGTGATATTTCATACTTTTGTATCTGTCTATTGGCATCTATTAGCTTCAGCCTCCTCTGGCTGTGCCACAGTCACAGCAGGTTCATGGCCCAGTAAAATGGAGACACAAGTGACCACAGATGCTGGAATCTGAAGTAAAACACAAAAGTGCTGGAGGAACTCAGCGGATCAGGCAGCACCAGTGGAGGGGATGGACAGACTAAAGAAGGGTCCTGACTAGGGTTGCCAACTGTCCCGTATTAGCCGGGACATCCCGTATTTTGGGCTAAATTGGTTTTTCCTGTACGGGACCGCCCTTGTCCCGTATTAGGCCCGAACGGCACTGTAGGCCCGGACACTGTAGGCCCGGACACTGTAGGCCCCGACACTGTAGGCCCCGACACTGAAGGCCCCAACGCTGTAGGTACCAACAGTTTAGGCCCCGACACTCTAGGTTTCTGACATTTTAACACCGGACAGTCAACTGTAGGCCCGGGCACCGCCTAACAGAGGTTGCTTAGCAACCTGCCTCCCGGCCCGGGCGGCCGCCAGTGGTGGAGCGGGAGCACGTGGCCGCTGGCTGGGTGAGGTCACGTGGGGCGCCGGGGCAGTGACATCACCTTGTCATGTATTTGGGAGTGAGATAGTTGGCACCCCTCGCCCTGACCCTGAACTTCATCTGACCATTTCCCTCCACTGATCTTACTTGACCCACCACATTGTGCTTAGCCCAAGATTCTAACATCTACAATTTTGTGTGTCTCCAACTGACAGGTTATTACTCATGAGGGCGTAGGCGAAGGAACTGCAGATGCTGATTTTCGCCGAAGCTAGAGACAAAATGCTGGAGTAACTCAGCGGGTCAGGCAGTATCTCTGGAGAGAAGGAATGGGTGACGTTGCAGGTCGAGACCCTTCTACAGACTGAGAGTCAGGGGAGTGGGGGACTCAGAGATATGGAAGGGTCAGATGTGAAAACGAGAGAACAAAGTGGCCAAAGCTCAGGAAAATGTAGAATAGATCATTGTTAGCTAGGAGAAGGTGACAATGAAGCACACAGAGATAAAATTTAATCAGGTGGACAGTCAGACTGGTCGGTGAACTAGGATGGGGGAGGGATGGAGAGAGAGGGAATTCAAGGGTTACTTAAAGTTAGAGAAGTCAATGTTCATACTGCTGGGCTGTAAGCTGCCCAAGCGAAATATGAGATGCTGTTCCTCCAATTTGCGCTGGGCCTCACTCTGACAATGGAGGAGGCCCAGGTCAGAAAGGTCAGATTGGGAATGGGAGGGGGAGTTAAAGTGTTTAGCAACCGGGAGATCAGGTTGGTTAAGACAGACTGAGCGGAGGTGTTCAGCGAAACGATCGCCGAGCCTGCGCTTGGTCTCACCGATATACAGGAGTCCACACCTGGAACAGCGGATACAGTAGATGAGGTTGGAGGAGGTGCAGGTGAACCTCTGCCTCACCTGGAAAGGCTGTCGGGGTCCTTGGATGGAGTTGAGGGGGGAGGTAAAGGGACAGGTGTTGCATCTCCTGTGGTTGCAGGGGAAGGTACCTGGGGAGGGGGTGGTTTGGGTGGGAAGGGACGAGTGGACCAGGGAGTTACGGAGGGAACGGTCTCTGCGGAAAGGGGTGGAGATGGGAAGATGTGGCCAGTGGTGGGATCCCGTTGGAGGTGGCAAAAATGTCGGAGGAGTATGTGCTGTGTTAGACGGCTGATGGGGTGGAAGGTGAGGACAAGGGGGACTCTGTCCCAGTTATGACAGGGGGGAGGGGGAGCAAGAGCGGAGCTGCGGGATGTAGAGGAGGCCCTAGTGAGAGCCTCATGGAAGAAGGGAAGCCTCTTTTCCTGAAGACTGAGGATATCTCCGATAACCTGGTATGGAACACCTCATCCTGGGCGCAGATGTGGCGTGGACGGAGGAATTGGGAGTCGGGGATAGAGTCTTCACAGGAAGCAGGGCGGGTTTGATGATAATGTCAGGGTTCCGCAGAGTGAGTGGAGGGCTGTACGTTCAGAGGGGATGAGGTTAGGGTAGGTGAGGGGAATGGAAAAGTTAAGTCGGTTGACGTCATGCTGGCAGTTGGAGATGAAATGTTCTAGTGAGGGTAGTTGGCCAACCGGGGGGGGTCCAAGAGGAGGGGGTCCGCTGGAGATGGGAGAAAGGGTCATCACTGGGGGGTGAGGACTCCTTCCCATGGAAAAAGGCAAGGAGGCGGAGGCGGCGGAAGAAGAGCGCCACGTCATGGCGGACGCGGAACTCGTTAATGTGGGGGCGGAGGGGAACACAGGTAAGGCCTCTGCTGAGGACAGACCGTTCCATATCTTAAAGGGGGAGGTCGGGGGGATGGTGAACACACAACAAAGGTGGGGGTTGGGGTCAGAGGAGGGCTGGGGATGTTGAGACGAGATCTGGTGGGGGAGGGATGGTGGGTGTTCAGAGAGGAGGTGGAGGGAGCGTGAGGACCATTGTATGGGTGGGGTGGGGTCGGGGTAAAAGAGGGGGAAGGGGAGATTCATTGGCAGATGCACGGGGGAGTCATAAATGCGAGAGGTGAAGAGGAGAGGAACAGATGTAGGTGGAAGGGGACCAGGACCTGGAGAAAGACTGGGAAAAATAGGGACATTTGGGACCTAGATAATGGATGAGAATATGAAGAAGGGGAAATGAACAGAATGACATGGAGGGGTTGGGAGATAAAGGCCAGAGTGGGGTGATGGGTACAGGAAAGAAAGAAGAGGAAGGGGTGGTAGTAATTGAAGTTGGAGAATGCAATGTTCATACTGTTGAGTTGTAAACATCTGGAGTGAAAAATGAGGCGGCGTTCCTCCAATATTGTGCGTGACCTCACTCTGTTGATGGATGGAAGGGGAGGTAAAATGTTTAACATCTGGGAGATCCAGCACGCCTTGTTGGACAGAGCTCAGTGACATCGTTGACTGGTCTACGCTTGTGTCTTGCCAATATACAGGAGACCACATCAGGAGCACATCACTCAGCGGACAAGACTTGAAGAGGTCTCCCTCTGCAAGTCTAATCGGTAGTAAGGATTGCAAACACAATGCTAGCATTTATTTCAAGAGGACCAGAATACAAAATCAGGGATGTACTGCTGAGGCTCTATAAGGCGTGTTGTGTACTGTGAGCAATTTTGGGCACCGTATCTGAGGAAGGATGAGCTGGCCCTCGAGAGAGTCCAGAGGAGGTTTACAAGAATGATCCCAGGAGTGAGTGGGTTAACATTTGATGAGCCTTTGACAGGGCTGGGCCTGTACTCGCTGGAGTTTAGAAGGATGAGGGGGGACCTCACTGAGACTTACCGAATAGTGAAAGGCTTAGATGTGGAGAGGATGTTTCCACTAGTGGAAGAGTCTAAGACCAGAAGTCATAGCCTCAAAATTAAAGGACGTTCCTTTAGGAAGCAGATGAGGAGAAATTTCTTTAGTCAGAGGGTGATGAATCTGTGGGGTTATTTGCCACAGAAGGCTGTGAAGTCAGTAGATATTTTTAATGCAGTGATAGATAGATTCTTGATTAGTACTTGTGTCAGGGATTACGGGGAGAAGACAGGAGAATGGGGTTAGGAGGGAGAGATAGATCAGCCATGATTGAATGGCGGAATAAACTTATTGAGCCTAATGGCTTAATTCTGCTCCTATCACTTATGAACTTGTGACTTCCCCCCCCCTCCTCTCGTTATCTGACGTCTCCTTTTGTCTCCTTTTCAATTCTAACCTTTGTCACTTACTCCACCCATCTGCCAATGTAACATAGAAACATAGAAAATAGGTGCAGGAGTAGGCCATTCGGCCCTTCGAGCCTGCACTGTCATTCAATATGATCATGGCTGATCATCCAGCTCAGTAACCTGTACCTGCCTTCTCTCCATACCCCCTGATCCCTTTAGCCACAAGGGCCACATCTAACTCCCTCTTAAGTATAGCCAATGAACTGGCTTCAACAACCTTATGCGGCAGAGAATTCCACAGACTCACCACTCTCTGCGTGCATCTATTTATGTTTTTGGATCTCCTTTATTAGTTTGGCCCACCGGGTCCGTGTCGACCAGCGATCTCCGCATATTAGTAACCCTTCTCATTGGTTTCCACCTATCACTTACCAAGCTTTTATCCCACACCCCCAACTCTTTTTTCCAGCTTTCTTACCACAACTCCCATCAGCTTGAATAAAGTCCCGACATGTAGATTCTCTCCTCGGGTTTATGGCCCAAGTAGTTTCTGTACCTCTGATCATGTCCATGACCGAAGGCTAACAAATAACATACTCATGCACGAGACTACCTGATTCTACCATTTGTGACACTTTCTATCCAAAATAAAAGAATCCGATAAAATAATAGGTGTCATAAAAATTATTTTATTATGTTGACCAGAGTTTCAACAAGATATGATCAGGCTTTCCAGCAACCATCTAGAAGTCCCTCATGCGCCTGAAGGACCCGATGGTGGAGTTGTAGCCACCCCAGTCATTGTATTTCCTGTACTCCCCGGGTCTCATGAAGTACTGTCGGCCTTTGTAGTTGGGCTGTTCATAGAAGACCCAGTGTCCATCCATCACGTGGCAGGAGTGGATGTCACGGTAACGGAAACGATCGTAGACGGAGGGACAGTCGTCCATGAATTCCATCATCTGCCCTCCGAATTCGGGCCTCTCGTAAATCTTCATCTTGTAGTTGCCCCCTTGGTACTGGAATGGAAAAAAAATGGCACTGATGAAACTGCAGATATCACTGAATGTACTTCGAGAAAGGGGTATCGAATTATGAAGAGAGAAGTTGACCAAACATATTGACTATGCCTGAGCCTTGTTAACAGCAAACAGCTCTACTCTATCTTTCTTATGTAAAATAACGGGTGGTCTATGAAACAGATGATGTTACAGAGTATACCCAGAAGAAGGCTCATCAACATCAGTAAATTATGATGTATTTCTCTTAGTGAGACTTTTTTCTATTGCATAAGTGGAGGTCAGGATGCTAGTGGCTTTTAATATACTAAACTTTCATAAAAACATAGAAAATAGGTGCAGGAGGAGGCCATTCGGCCCTTCGAGCCAGCACTGCCATTCATTGTGATCATGGCTGATCGTCCACAATCAATAACCCGTGCCTGCCTTCTCCCCATATCCCTTGATTCCACTAGCCCCTAGAGCTCTATCCAACTCTCTCTTAAATCCATCCAGTGATTTGGCCTCCACTGCCCTCTGTAGCAGAGAATTCCACAAATTCACAACTCTCTGGGTGAAAAAGTTCCTTCTCACCTCAGTTTTAAATGGCCTCCCCTTTATTCTAAGACTGTGGCCCCTGGTTCTGGACTCGCCCAACATTGGGAACATTTTTCCTGCATCTAGCGTGTCCAGTCCTTTTATAATTTTATATGTCTCTATAAGATCCCCTCTCATATCATATCATATCATATATATACAGCCGGAAACAGGCCTTTTCGGCCCTCCAAGTCCGTGCCGCCCAGTAATCCCCGCACATTAACACTATCCTACACCCACTAGGGACAATTTTTACATTTACCCAGCCAATTAACCTACATACCTGTACGTCTCATCCTTTCACTGTAAAAGTAAAAGGGTCAGTTCAAATTAAGCCAATTATTTAGTGTCATGAGCAGTAACACTACTTTCAACACAGACTATAGAACTTTATTGGCTTTTGACTCTACATGACTAAACATTAACAAACAAGCGACCAGTTGCCAGCCTGTATCAAAGATCCTTTAGGAGGTTTGATGCAGGTCGCGTGCCACAACAAGCCTCCATGTTTGTCGATGAGACGTAGCCTTGCTCGACTGCAAGTGCAAAACCGCAGGAGCTGCATTTCACTTTGGCAGGCAGTGGTCAATGGGTAAAGTGGATATTTGATAGGAAGTTAACCAACTTCCTCCAATTTGAGAAAAGTTAAAATCCGTCTGGTAAACAGCTTTTGGAAGCGGAAACACAAACATGCCTAGTTCTGTAGAAAAATAACTGCAGATGCTGGTACAAATCACAAAATGCTGGAGTAACTCAGCAGGTCAGGCAGCATCACTGGAGAGAAGGAATGGGTGACGTTTTGGGTCGAGACCCTTCTTCAGACTGATGTCAGGGGGCGGGGCAAAGGAAGGAAGTAGGTGGAGACAGGAAGATAGAGGGAGAACTGGGAAGGGGGAGGGGAAGAGAGGGACAGAGGAACTATCTAAAGTTGGAGGTCAATGTTCATACCGCTGGGCTGCAAGCTGCCCAAGCGAAATATGAGGTGCTGTTCCTCCAATTAGTTCTGTGGTTAGCTGTGGTGACTGGGTAGAACGTAGATGCCACAAATAACAACTTACATGGGGGTAGGTGCGACAGGACCTGATGTTGTCGTTGAATCCCATCCAGCGCTGGTAGTCAGGATACTCCCCCCTGTTCAGGACATACTGGTACCCCATGTAGTTGGGTTTCTCGTACGCCACCCACCAGTCACTGTCCACACGGATGGAGTTACAGCGGCTGAAGTAAGAGGACAGATCAGCACAGTCGGTGCTGCACTCATAGTGCCGGCCCTGGAAGTTCCTGTCCTCGTAGAAGTTGATCTGTGGGGAGAAACAAGGTTATCAATAATTCCCCAGCCAACAAAATCTGACGCCGCATGTAAACTCTGAGTCCTCCTCACCTTTCCCATGTTGAGCTTTCCAGTTAACTTGCTAGCTGACTGAATGTGCCAAGCTCACACGCTGCTTAGTATTTATATGGTTGGCAGGAAAGGCCTCTCCAGGCAGTGCCTTTGTCATTCTAATAACTTGCTAGATTGTAAAGTCAGCATTAATGCAACAAAACGCATGACACAAAGTCTCATTGCAAAAGAATGTACTTAAACGTACCTACAGGTATGTATGTATCTTTAGTTCCATTTTGCCTCCATGTCATTTTAATTGTGTTAACACAGAGACCATGCATTACTGCCCATTGTGCTCCTCAAAGCCTGCTTTCACTGCAGCTCTCGAACAAGCCCTAAGCACAAAGGACCCATTTCTGACGGGTAGATACAATGGAACAGATATATTTCAAAATAGGTCGGTAAATAGCCAGATAAAGTTGCTTTGAATACAACATTGTACATTGAGCTGGGGGCGTTTAGATTCCATCAGACATATACCATTATTATTTGCTGACGGCAGTGTCAGTAGTGTTCATTAACGCTGAATAAACAAAAGGCCAATGCTTTGTTCTGTCTGCCTTTTGTTGGCCTAATTCTCAGGTCAGCTGAATGTATATCACAATGGGACAAACGCAGCCAAAGGATGCCGGGCGGTGGGAAAGACTTTGTCATGCTGCAAAGGGGACAGAGAAGATTTACAAAGATGTTGCCTGGACTAGAGGGTCTGTGTTGTAGGGAGAGGTTGAGTAGGCCTGGACTAAATTCATTGGAGCGCAGGAGGATGAGGGGAGATCTCATAGAGGTGTGTAAAATCATGAGAGGAATAGATCGGTTAGAGTCTCTTGCCCAGAGTAGATGAATCGAGGACCAGAGGACATAGGTTTAAGGTGAAGGGGAAAAGATTTAATGGGAATCCGAGGGGTAACTTTTTCACACAGGGGGTGGTGGGTGTATGGAACAAGCTGCCAGAGGAGGTAGTTGAGGCTGGGACTATCCCAACGTTTAAGAAACAGTTAGACAGGTACATGGATAGGACGGGTTTGGAGTGATATGGACCAAATGCAGGCAGGTAGGACAAGTGTAGCTGGGGCATGTTGGTCGGTGTGGGCAAGTTGGGCCGAAGGGCCTGTTTCCGCACTGTATCACTCTATGACTCTGTGACTCTAATGCATGGTGTGATGATATTTATGCTGAGGAACTTGATGCCCGTAACCATTTCCACTGCAGCACCATTGATGTAATCTGGAGTGTGTACACCGTCCCACTTTATGAAGCCGATGACAAGCTGCATCGTCTTGCTGACATTGAGGGGAAGGTTGTTATCACGACACCATGTCACCCGTCTCTCTGAATCCTTCCTGTACTCTGTCTTAAACTTTTGTCTTAGAGTCAAAGAGTCATCTACTGATACAGCGTGGAAACAGGCCCTTCGGCCCAACTTGCCCAGACCGGCCAACAATGTCCCAGCTACACTAGTCCCACCTGCCCGCGTTTGGTCCATATCCCTCCAAACCTGTCGTATCCATGTACCTGTCCAACTGTTTCGTAAAGGTTGAGATAGTTCCAGCCTCAACTACCTCCTCTGGCAGCTTGTTCCATACACCCACCACCCTCTGTGTGAAAAGGTTACCCTTCGGATTCCTATTAAATCTTTCTCCCATCACCTTAAACCTATGTCCTCTGGTCCTCGATTCACCTACTCTCGGCAAGAGACTCTGTGCGTCTACCCGATCTATGCCTCTCATTCCTACATTCCTGGAATAGAGACCCAGCCCACTCAACCTCTCCCTAAAGCTCACACCCTCTAGTCCTGGCAACATCCTCGTAAATCGTCTCTGTGCCCATTCCAGCTTGACAGTATCTTTCCTATAACATTAAGGGGTTGGACACGTTAGAGGCAGGAAACATGTTCCCAATGTTGGGGGAGTCCAGAACCAGGGGCCACAGTTTAAGAATAAGGGGTAGGCCATTTAGAACTGAGATGAGGAAAAACCTATTCAGTCAGAGAGTTGTGAATCTGTGGAATTCTCTGCCTCAGAAGGCAGTGGAGGCCAATTCTCTGAATGCATTCAAGAGAGAGCTAGATAGAGCTCTTAAGGATAGCGGAGTCAGGGGGTATGGGGAGAAGGCAGGAATGGGGTACTGATTGAGAATGATCAGCCATGATCACATTGAATGACGGTGCTGGCTCGAAGGGGTTGAATGGCCTCCTCCTGCACCTATTGTCTATTGTCTGTTATCATGGTGTCCGGAACTGAACACAAAACTCTAAATGTGGTCTCACCAACGTCTTATACAACAGCAACATGACCTCCCAACTTCTGTACTCCCAGCGACTATGGGTATATAGTGAGGGGCTTAGAATGCTTCCCTGTGTAGCACTGGTGTTGCGAATTACCACAGAGATGTTATAGAAGAAAATAACTGCAGATGCCGGTACAAATCGAAGGTATTTATTCACAAAATGCTGGAGTAACTCAGCAGGTCAGGCAGGATTCAGGATATCTTTATTTGTCGAAATCTAGTCACCCACATTCCAACAATAAAAGCAATAAAATAAGCAAATTACACAACCCCAACCAACACCAAACAAAAAGAAACATCCATCACAGTGAGTCTCCTCCAGTCTCCTCCTCACTGTGATGGAAGGCCAGAATGTCTTTTCTCTTCCCCTGCCGTCTTCTCCCGAGGTCAGGCTGTTGTCGTTGCCACATTTAAGGCCGCGCCGGACGGTGAAATGTCCGCGGCGGGCCGACCCAAGCCCCGCGATCCGGGGCGGGCGAACACGCTGCCGCTGCCGGAACTCCCGATGTCGGCATCCACGCGGCCAGAGCCGAAGCCTCCGAGGCGAGTCGCAGCCGCTCCCGCAGCCTCCGAGGACGGCCGGCTCCGCTAATGGTGAGTCCGGTCGGCTCCGCTGATGGTGAGTCCGATCCGCGGGCTCTGCGAACCAGAGCCCTGGAGGCCGCCAGCTCCAGGAGTTGGGCCGATGGTAGGCCGCAGCAGGAACGGAGACACCACCCAGAAAACAAAGGTCGGGTCTCCGTTCGGAAGGGACACATTTACAATTTTACAGTTCCCCCCTCCCCCCCCACACACACACATAGTACACAAACACAAAAACACGACATCACATCTACAATTAAGACCCAAAAAACAACAAAAACACAAAGACAAACGGACCGCAGGTAAGCCGCAGCTGCTAGGGCAGCGCCGCCATTTTGGGTAATGGCGAATGGAATGGGCGACGTTTCGGGTCGAGACCCTTCCTCAGACTGATGTCAGGGGGGCGGGACAAAGGAAGGATATAGGTGGAGACTGAAAGATAGAGGGAGATCTGGGAAGGAGGAGGGGAAGAGAGGGACAGAGGTACTATCTAAAGTTGGAGAAGTCGATGTTCATGCCACTGGGCTGCAAGCTGCCCAGGCGAAATATGAGGTGCTGTTCCTCCAATTTCCGGTGGGCCTCACTATGGCACTGGAGGAGGCCCATGACAGAAAGGTCAACTGGGAGTGAGAGGGAGAGTTCAAGTGCTCAGCCACCGGGAGATCAGTTTGGCCAACGCGGACCGAGCGCAGGTGTTGAGTGAAGCGATCGCCGAGCCTGCACTTGGTTTCGCCGATGTAAATAAGTTGACATCTGGAGCAGCGGATGCAATAGATGAGGTTGGTGGAGGTGCAGGTGAACCTCTGTCTCACCTGGAAAGACTGTTTGGGTCCTTGGATGGAGTTGAGGGCACCTGGAAAGACTGTTTGTTCACTGGGTCAGGAAGTCAACTGCAGAGAGGAGTGCTGAGGTATAGGTCCAGGTAGAGTTTAGTTTAGTTCGGAGACACAGCGTGGAAACAGGACCTTCGGTCCACTGAGCTGTGCCGACCAGTGATCAATCGTTCACACTAGCTCTACCCTACACACTTGGACAAGCTAGATGCAGGGAAAATGTTCCCAATGCTGGGGGAGCCCAGAACCAGGGGCCACAGCCTAAGAATAAAGGGGAGGCCATTTAAAACTGAGGTGAGAAGGAACTTTTTCACCCAGAGAGTTGTGAATTTGTGGAATTCTCTGCCACAGAGGGCAGTGGAGGCCGATTCACTGGATGAATTTAAAAGAGAGTTAGATAGAGTTCTTAGGGCTAGCGGAATCAAGGGATATGGGGAGAAGGCAGGCACAGGTTACTGATTGTGGATGATCAGCCATGATCACAATGAATGGCGGTGCTGGCTCGAAGGGCCAAATGGCCTCCTCCTGCCCCTATTTTCTATGTTTCTATGTTTCTATGTTTCTATGTTTCTACGAGGAACAATTTACAGCAGCCAATTAACTTACAAACCTGAGCATCTTCGCAATGTGGGAGGGAACCGGAGGAACGTCACGCGATCGCGTGGAGAGCTCACATACTCCATACAGACAGCACCCGAGGTCAGGATCGAACGTCATTGTCTGGCGTTGTGAGGCGGCAGCTCTGCCACTGCGCCACCATGCTGAGGATGAGTTTGTGTGCAATTATGGTATTGCAGTTGGAGCTATGTTTAGTTTAGTTTAGAGATACAGCGCGGAAACAGGCCTTTTCGGCCCACCGGGTCCGCGTCGACCAGCGGTCCCCGCACATTAACACTATCCTACACCCACTAGGGACAATTTTTACATTTACCAAACCAATTAACCTACAAACCTGCACGTCTTTGGAGTGTGGGAGGAAACGGAAGATCTCGGAGAAAACCCACGCAGGTCACGGGGAGAACGTACAAACTCCGTACAGACAGCACCTGTAGTCGGGATGGAACCCGGGTCTCCGGCGCTGCATTCGCTGTAAGGCAGCAACTCTACCGCTGTAAGGCAGCAACTCTACCGCTGCGCCACCATGCCCCTCTATGGCTCGGTAGGAGTACGGCCTAGCTGTCCTTGTTACACAGATGCTGCAAGGGTGAGTGTGGGACAAGGGAGATGGCATCTGCCACGGGCCTGGTGCAATTGCAGTGGGTCGAGCCTGCCTGGGCGGCTGGAGTTCACGTGCACCGTGATCGGCCTCCCGAAGCACCTCATGATGATGGATCTCAGGGACTTCCCATCATCAACAAGGCACAAGTCAGGCACGCGGCAGCCGACTTTCCACTTGCCTGGATTAGAGCAGCTCCACTAACCCTCTAGAAGCCTGACACGACTTGGATGAGGATGTACGGAGCATCGTTAATAAGCTTGCAGATACGGCACGATACGATACAGTAGGATAGAACTTTATTTATCCCAGGAGGGAAAGTGATCTGCCGACCGTCATATAAACACGACATGCATGAACCATGAAAGTAAAGTGGTGAGTGGAAAGACTTGTGAATGTGCAAAGTTAGGGGAGGGATGGGGATGGGTGGAGGGGAGTTAGTCCACCCACGACAGAAGGGGGAGGAGTTGTAAAGTTTGATAGCCACAGGGAAGAAGGATCTCCTGTGGTGCTCTCGAGCCAGCACCGCCATGCATTGTGATCATGGCTGATCATCCACAATCAGTAACCCGTTCCTGCCTTCTCCCCATATCCCTTGATTCCACTGGCTTGACCAGTGTGTCATGGAGGGGGTGAGCTGTATTGTCCAGGATACTCCGCAGTTTGAGGAGCATCCTCCCCTCCAAGACCATGTCCCATGAATCCAACTCCAACTCCACCCCCAGGACGGAGCCAGCCTTCCTGATGAGTTTGTTGATCCTCTTGGTGTCCGCGGCCTTCGCCCTGCTGCCCCAGCACACAGCAGTGAAGAAGATGGCACTGGCTACCACCGATTGGTAGAACATCTGCAGCATCTTACTGCAGATGTTGAGGGAGTAGAGCCTTCTCAAACAGTACAGCCGCCTCTGTCCCTTCTTGTACAGGGCCTCAGCGTTCCTGGACCAGTCCAGTTTACTGTCCAGGTACACGCCAAGGTACTTGTACTCCATTGTAACCTGCACATCCACACCATTGATGGAGACAGGGGTGTTCCTCTCCTCCTAAGGTCCACCACTAACTCCCTAGTCTTGTTGGTGTTGAGCTGTAGGTAATTCAGCCCACACCACTCAACAAAGTCGTTGACCACACCTCTGTATTCAGCTTCCCTCCCCTCACTGATGCAGCCCACAGTTGCAGAGTCATCTGAAACCAAGATAGATTTTACATTTAGAGATACAGCGTGGAAACAGGCCCTTCGGCCCACCGAGCCCAGCGATCCCCGCACACTAAGACTATCCTACACCCACTAGGGACAATTTTTACATTTACCCAGTCAATTAACCTGCAAACCTGCACGTCTTTGGAGTGTGGGAGGAAACCGAAGATCTCGGAGAAAACCCACGCAGGTCATGGGGAGAACGTACAAACTCCGTACAGACGGTGCCTGTAGTCAGAATCGAACCTGAGTCTCCGGCGCTGCATTCGGTGTAAGGCAGCAACTCTACCGCTGCGCCACCATGCCGCTTAGATAGATTGTATTCTAGACAGTGCAGATGAACGTCAAGGATTACAGTGGAATCTCTATTAGCTGGTTATTGAGACCAAGGAATGGCAAATGCAGTTCAAATCAGGTAAGTGTGAGGTGTTGTATTTTGGGAAGTTAAACCACGGTACGACTTTCACAGTGAAGGTAGGTCTTGGCAAGTGCTGTAAAGCAGAGGGATCTAGGAATACACATAAGGTAGGCACAAAATGCTGGAGTAACTCAGCAGGGCAGGCAGCAGCACTGGAGAGAAGGATGATGTTTCGGGTCGAGACCCTTTTTAAGACTGGTTAGGGATAAAGGAAACGAGAGATATAGGTGTGATGTAAGTAAAGTATATGAAAGGTCTCATGATAAAAGCAAAAGGCAGCGGCCGTGACCTGATGTATGCCACCCTCGAATACCACAACGCCCCCCTTGACGGGACAGGCGGCTATGCCCCCTCACAGACGGGACAGGCAGCTATGCCCCCTCACAGGCAGGACAGGCGGCTATGCCCCCTCACAGACGGGACAGGCAGCTATGCCCCCTCATAGGCAGGACAGGCGGCTATGCCCCCTCACAGGCAGGACAGGCGGCTATGCCCTCCTGCGATGGGACAGGTGGCTATGCCCCCTCACAGGCGGGACAGGCGGCTATGCCCTCCTGCGATGGGACAGGTGTCTATGCCCCCTCACAGGCGGGACAGGCGGCTATGCCCTCCTGCGATGGGACAGGTGGCTATGCCCCCTCACAGGCGGGACGGGCGGCTATGCCCTCCTGTGATGGGACAGGCGGCTATGCCCTCCTGTGATGGGACAGGCGGCTATGCCCCCTCACAGGCAGGACAGGCGGCTATGCCCCCTCACTGGCAGGACAGGCGGCTATGCCCTCCTGTGACGGGACAGGCGGCTATGCCCCCTCACAGGCGGGACAGGCGGCTATGCCCTCCTGTGACGGGACAGGCGGCTATGCCCCCTCACAGGCGGGACAGGCGGCTATGCCCCCTCACAGTTACTGAACAGTAGATTGTTAACAAGCAAATTGCCGTCGCCTCTATCACTCTTGCTGCCACATCATGGGACCACAACTGGTCGCCCGGCAAGATAAACAGGCAGCATACTTCAATGAGAAGGCAAGCATCGAGCCGCTGCCGCGCCTGGAACAACAACAACAGGTGTGGTTTCGTGCCAAACCAACCGAGTGGCAACGTGGCCGCATTGCAAGAGAAAACCTGTCCCCTCGGAGCTACGTCATCTCTACACCGAGCGGTACTGAGTTCCGCAGAAACAGGAAGGACATACGACCTGCGCACGAAGCAGCTGAGCAATGCCCTGGCAACACGCAGCAGACCAGCGCGAGCACTCTCCCACAAGGAGGAGCCCCTCTCCTAGAAGGAGCTAGTCTCCCAGATTCAAGAGGACTACCACAGGCTGCATCACAAGGCCCTGTGGTGGAGGAGCCGGCTCAAAGCGTGCCAAGCCACACACACATACAACATAAATACCACACAGAACGGGTTGGAAATACCACTTGCACAAGAAGTGGGCGATTGTCAAAACCCCCGGCACGGCTTGTTGTGTAAAGTTGATAGTTTTGTAGTTTGAAGAGCATTGTGTTATTTGTGGTGTTTTATCCACATTAAATTGATTAAAGCTTCAAGTTATTAGTTTTGACCCCAACGTTGAAGGGGGAGATGTGATGTAATTAAAGTAAAGGGGGAGATGTGATATAATTAAAGTAAAGGGGGAGATGTGATTTAATTAAAGTAAAGGGGGAGATGCGATATAATTAAAGTAAAGGGGGAGATGTGAAGTAATGCAAGTAAAGGGAGAGATGTGATATAATTAAAGTAAAGGGGGAGATGTGATGTATATGTAATGTAAATGCCAGTGCCCCCTTGAGGCCAAGAGCAGAAGCTGGCCAATGGGCTTGTGCCTCGTGACTGAGGTCAGGTGACCTTCTAGAAGTTTCCTGGTGAAGGATCAGTAATAAACTCTTCTTACAAGATGTCGGGCGTATATTCATTGTGCTAGCCACAACAGGGTCTTACAGAGGACATTACAATAGGCAATGACGTAGAGAGCTAAAAAACAATGAATGAAAGATATGCAAAAACGTAACGGCGATAAAGGAAAAGCCAATTGTATGCTGTTTGTAGGGTGCAAATGAGAAGCTGGTGTGACTTGGGTGGGGGAGGGACAGAGAGAGGGAATGCCGGGGCTGCCTGAAGTGAGAGAAATCAATATTCATACCACTGGGCTGTAAGCTGCCCAAACGAAATATGAGATGCTGTTCTTCCAATTTGCGTTTAGCCTCACTCTGACAATGGAGGAGACCGAGGACAGAAAGGTCAGTGTGGGAATGGGAAGGAGAATTAAAGTGTCCAGCAACCGGGAGATCAGGTTGGTTCACGCGGGCTGAGCGAAGGTGTTCCGCGAAACGATCGCCCAGTCTGCGTTTGGTCTCGCCGATGTATAAGAGTCCACATTTTGAACAACAGATACAGTAGATGAGGTTGAAGGAGGTGCAAGTGAACCTCTGCCTAACCTGAAAGGATTGTTGGGGTCCCTGGACATCATCGAGGGAGGAGGTATAGGGACAGGTGTTGCATCTTCTGCGGTTGCAGGGGAAGGTACCTGGGGAGGAGGTGGTTTGGGTGGGAAGGGTTGAGTTAACCAGGGAGTCGCGGAGGGAACGATCTCTGCGGAAGGCGGAAAGGGGTGGAGATGGGAAAATGGGGCTAGTGGTGGGATCCCGTTGGAAGTGGCGGAAATGTTAGAGAATGATGTGTTGTATGTGACGGCTGATGGGGTGGAAGGTGAGGACTAGGGGAACTCTATCCCTGTTGTGACTAGGGGGAGGGGGAGCAAGGGCGGAGCTGCGGGGTACCGAGGAGACACGAGTAAGGGCCTCATCTATGATGGGAGAGGGGAACCCCCGTTCCCTAAAGAATGAGGACATCTCGGATGTCCTGGTATGGAACACCTCATCGTGGGCGCAGTTGCAGCGTAGACGGAGGAATTGGGAATAGGGATAGAGTCTTTGCAGGAAGCAGGGTGGGAAGAAGTGTAGTCGAGGTAGTTATGGGAGTCAGTGGGTTTGTGATAGACATCAGTCAATAGTCTATCTCCTGTGATGGAGACTGTGAGATCAAGAAAGGGGAGGGAGGTGTCGGAGATGGTCCAAGTACATTTGAGTGCAGGATGGAAATTGGTGGTGAAGTTGATGAAGTCTATGAGTTCTGCATGGGTGCAGGAGGTAGCACCAATGCAGTCAACAATGTAACGGAGATAGAGTTCGGGGATAGGGCCAGTGTACGCCTGGAACAGGGATTGTTCGACGTACCCTACAAAGAGGCAGGCATAGCTGGGGCGCATGCGGTGCCCATAGCTATGCCTTGGACTTGGAGAAAGTGGGAGGATTCCTTTCATAAATTCCCTCCTTTGTCCTTGAATGTTCCTACCTTGTTTTCAGTTAGCCTCCTGATTTCAATGTACATGTAAAATGCCTCGGGATTCTTTTTTACTCATGCCTGCCAAGGACATTTCATGGCCTCTGTTGACCGTCCTAATTTCCTGCTTGAGTTCTTTCCTGCTTTCTTTATATTCCTCAGATTGATTTCATTTTCCTAAACCCTACTAATGTTTCATTTCGATAGACACAAAGTGCTGGAGTAACTCAGCAGGTCAGGCAGCATCTCTGGAGAAAAGGAATAGGTGACGCTTCTGGTCGAGACCCTTCTTCAGACATCCGATGAATAGTCTCGACCTGAAACCTCATCTTCGGTGTAAACCCACATCTACAGTTCCTTCCTACTCATTTTTGGCCATATTTACAACCTCTCTCATCTCATTCTCATTACGTATAAAATTATAAAAGGACTGGACAAGCTAGATGCTGGAAAAAATGTTCCCAATGTTGGGGGAGTCCAGAACCAGGGGCCACAGTCTTAGAATAAAGGGAAGGCCATTTAAAACTGACGTGAGAAGAAAATTTTTTCACCCAGAGAGTTGTGAATTTGTGGAATTCTCTGCCACAGAGGGCAGTGGAGGCCAATTCAGTGGATGAATTTAAAAGAGAGTTAGATAGAGCTCTAGGAGCTAGTGGAATCAAGGGATATGGGGAGAAGGCAGGCACGGGTTACTGATTGTGGATGATCGGCCATGATCACAATGAATGGCGGTGCTGGCTCGAAGGGCCAAATGGCCTCCTCCTGCACCTATTTTCTATGTTTCTATTTTTCTATTCTCTCTTCTCTTTACTGTAACTTTCCCAGAACTGAACTCTGGTCAGCTGGTCTTTAAATGACTCCCTTTAGTCAGATGTGGACTTACCCAACAACAACTTCTCCCAGTTTCCTCTCCCTAGTTCTTACCTAATAATGTTGTTATTTGCCCTCCTCCTATCTAGTGCTTTGTCTCGAGTCCAGGGTTGTCCGTATTCATATCGCACATCGCAGAGGATCTTACCTGGTCTACCAACACCATCACCACAGTGAAGAAGGCACAGCAGAGACTCCACTTCCTGAGGATCCTCAGGAAAACCAACCTGCAGGAGAAGCTCATGATGTCCTTCTATCGCTGCTCCATCGAGAGTGTGCTGGCATACTGTATAACCACATGGTATGCCAGCTGCTCAGAAAAGGACAGGAAGGCCCTTCAGAGGGTCATCACGACGGCCCAGAAGATCATCGGCTGCTCACTGCCCTCCCTGGAGCACCTGTTCAGCCTACGCTGCCTCAGTAGAGCAGGCAAAATAATAAAAGATTCATCCCACCCCGGCCACCGTCTGTTTGTTCATCTGCCCTCTGGTCAACGTTTCAGGTCGATCAAATCCCGAACAAACAGACTTAAGAACAGTTTTTACCCCAGGGCCATACGAGAACTGAACACTACCTTCTGCACTAGGCAACACTGTTAAAAAATCTTTTGTACTTAATATAATTGTATTTATTTGTTTTTGCATTTATTGCATATATGTTTGTACGCACCGTCAGGATTGGCTATTTTTTAATTTCGTTGTACTCGTTGCAATGACAATAAATGAATATTATTATTATTATTATTATTATCATAACTGTCTTAAAATGTAAGATGTGGCTGGTAGTGGGATCACACTGGAGGTGGCGAAAGTGTTGGAGGATTGTATGCTCAACACCTCCGTCACCTTCAACGGGACCCCACCACTGGCCACATCTTCCCATCTCCACCCTTTCTCCTTTCCGCAGAGACCGTTCCCTCCGTAACTCCCTGGTCCACTCGTCCCTTCCCACCCAAACCACCCCATCCCCGGGCACTTTCCCCTGCAACCGCAGGAGATGCAACACCTGTCCCTTTACCTCCCCCCTCAACTCCATCCAAGGACCCAAACAGTCTTTCCAGGTGAGACAGAGGTTCACTTGCACCTCCTCCAACCTCATCTATTGTATCTGCTGCTCTAGATGTCAACTTCTGTACATCGGCAAGACCAAACGCAGGCTCAGCGATCATATAACTGAAAACCTCCGCTCTGTCCACCTTAACCTACCTGATCTCCCGGTTGCTCACCACTTCAACTCTCCCTCCAATTCCCAATCTGCCCTTTCTGTCCTGGGCCTCCTCCATTGTCAGAGTGAGGCCCAGCGCAAATTGGAGGAACAGCACCTCATATTTCCCTTGGGCAGTTTACACCCCAGCGGTATGAACATTGACTTATCATATCATATCATATATCTACAGCCGGAAACAGGCCTTTTCGGCCCTCCAAGTCCGTGCCGCCCAGTGATCCCCGTACATTAACACTATCCTACACCCACTAGGGACAATTTTTACATTTACCCAGCCAATTAACCTACATACCTGTACGTCTTTGGAGTGTGGGAGGAAACCGAAGATCTCGGAGAAAACCCACGCAGGTCACGGGGAGAACGTACAAACTCCTTACAGTGCAGCACCCGTAGTCAGGATCGAACCTGAGTCTCCGGCGCTGCATTCGCTGTAAAGCAGCAACTCTACCGCTGCGCTACCGTGCCGCCCACGGTAGACTTCTCTAACTTCAAATAGCCCTTGCTTTCCCTCTCTTTCCATCCCTCCCCTTCCCAGTTCTCCCACCAGTCTAACTGTCTCCGACGACATTCTATCTCTGTCCCACCCCCTCCCTTGACATCAGCCCGAAGAAGGGTCTTGACCCGAAACGTCACCCATTCCTTCTCTCCTGAAATGCTGCCTGAGCCGCTGAGTTACTCCAGCATAGTTGGAGTTGCCTCTGGTGCTCTGTGAGATGGGCAGCAGAATGTACGCTTTATCCTGCATTTATCCATCGGTGTTTACCCTGCATTCATCCATGTGTGATTGGCATTAATGCTTGATACTTGCAAAGGCCAAATCAAGATTGCTCCGATAACTGTAAGGATGACACAGATCAATTTATTCTGCAAATTAATTTGTTTCATCCGCAAATTCTTTATTGTCGGCCTGTATTAAAATCTGCGTGGCAATGAACAATCAGTCTGAAGAAGGGTCTCGACCCAAAAAGTCACCCATTCCTTCTCTCCAGAAATGCTGCCTGACCCGCTGAGTTACTCCAGCACTTTGTGTCTATTTTTGGTTTAAAGCAGCATCTGCAGTTCCTTGCTACACGAACAATGTTTTGCCCATTTTTATTAAAATTATCTGATAAGTCATATTTTATTGTAATTACTTGACAAGAAGACAAGAGGATAACTGAAATATCTTCCTGGTATATTGTAAACACCTTGATGTACAATGTCACTTCACAGCTCAGTAGTACTTGTTTGTGTGTTGTAATTTAAGTGCTTGATATTCAGAGTAATACCAGGAATTTTGTTTAAAATATGTTCTAACAATGTTCACTGAGAATTTTTTTTAATTATATTTTCTCCTCCCTTTCACATTTTCATAGAGTAATATCCCTCATTACCAAAGAGACATTAATAAACCCTTCAATATTTTGCTTATCTTCTTTTCCATACTTATTTTCTTATTTTCTTGGAGAATTAAAATATCGAAAGACTGACGAGAGGTCATTTATTTATTGGGCAGTGTGAGTTCTTTTACCATGACTTAAATTATTAATTGCTCCGTCTTACAACTGATACGTTAATTTGTAAATCTCATTCATTGAATTATTGATTCCAAAGTCCTTCAGATTTTCAGGGATTCTGGTCCAAGGTTTGCAGAAAGAACTAGCCTTGAATACCTGAGCTTCTTTAGGAATTCCAATGTATCCAAATGCACCTGTTCAACCATTGACTTTGGTGCCCACAGACGCAAAATAGCTTCTCCACAGCATGGCCCAACAACAACAAACCTGTGCTTGCTTTACAATTTATTCGTTTGTCCTCCTGATCCATGTAACCTCTCGGATATTTGACCTCCTCCAATACTGGTGTCTTTACCATCCTAGATTTTTGCCATGCCGATATTGACATTTGTGCTTTTATCTGTCTACATCTTAGATTTGAGATTCTGCTCCGTTTACCTGTTGGCCTCCAAATCTCTCTATTCTCTTACACTGTTTTATAAAACGTTTGCCCAAGGTTTGGTCAACTGACCTAATCTATTATCAAAAGGACACAAAGTGCTGGAGTAATTCAGTGGGTCAGGCTCTGGAGAACATGGAGAGATGATGTTTTGGTCCTTTTGTGCATTGACCAGCATCTGCAATTACTTGTTTCTACAATATATTATCATGTGGTTTATTATCAGATTTTATTTGATAACACTGCTGTGAGCTGCGTTGGAACTTTTTAATAATTGTAAAGTGCCGCATAAATTCTGGTTGTTTTTGTTAAGGAATAAAGCAATCAGGAGTCAAAGTCCATGAGATCAGACCTAACCCGAGCACGTGTAGGCTAAGGCAAGTTACATGTCAGTCCGGGCCGCACGGTGGAGCAGCGGTAGAGTTGCTGCCTTACAGCGAAAGCAGCGCCGGAGACTCAGGTTCGATCCTGACTAAGGGCGCCGTCTGTACGGAGTTTGTACGTTCTCCCCGTGACCTGCGTGGGTTTTCTCCGAGATCTTCGGTTTCCTCCCACACTCCAAAGACGTACAGGTATGTAGGTTAATTGACTGGGTAAATGTTTTAAAAAAATTGTCCCTGGTGTGTGTAGGATAGTGTGAATGTGGGGGGGTCGCTGGGCGGCGCGGACTCGGTGGGCCGAAGGGCCTTTTTCCACGCTGTATCTCTGTATCTCTAAATCTAAAGAAGGTGGCCTCAAAAGTGCAAAGGTCCCAGCCTGAATTGTCGCCCATCCATGTTTTCCAGAGATGCTGCCTGACCCGCTGAGTTACCTAGGTATTTTGTGTCTATCCATATGATTGGTTGGCAAGATCAACTCTGGCTCTGATGTGATACTTCTAAATAGCCCAAATATATTTTTGTACCTTTGATTACTCATTTTGGGGAGAACAATGAAGAACAATGAAGTGCAGCACAGGGGTAGATTTGCTGCCTTGCAGCGCCAGAGTCCTGAGTTCGATCCCGACTACGGGCGCTGTCTGTACAGAGTTTGTACGTTCTCCCCGTGACCTGTGTGGGTTTTCTCCGAGATCTTCGGTTTCCTCCACACTCCAAAGACATACAGGTTGGCTTAGTATAAGTGTAAATTGCCCCTAGTGTGCGTCAGATAGTGTTAGTGTGCGGGGATCGCTGGTCGATGTGGACGGTGGGCTGATGGGCCTGTTTCCGCGCTGTATCTCTAAACTAAATTAAACTAAACTAAACAACACATTATGCTGCCTGACCCGCTGAGTTACTCCAGCATTTTGTGATACCTTTGAGAGACCATGTATCTTTAAACTTTCAATAAAGTTGAGGAAGTAAACAGTAGTGGAGTAGAGATATTTTATTGTGATAAATATTTTAACAAATTTGTGCCATGCAATAGCAGATTAGAAGTCCCTCATGCGCCTGAAAGACCCAATGGTGGAGTTGTAGCCTCCCCAGTCATTGTATTTCCTGTACTCCCCGGGTCTCATGAAGTACTGTCGGCCTCTGTAGTTGGGCTGTTCATAGAAGATCCAGTGGCCGTCCGTCACCTGACATGGATCTATAATCTGGCTTAATTGTTGAAATATTTGCTGAAGTCAAAGAAAAATTGATTGTAATTCTGAATTTTCCAGTCATCAGCTATTGATTTTCACATAAATCAAAAAATTCATATGCACAAAAGTTTTTACACAACAGTTGAGATTTTATTTTTCTTATGAACATTTCTGAAAGACAGAATCATGTTACCAAGAACCATCTAGAAGTCCCTCATGCGCCTGAAAGACCCGATGGTGGAGTTGTAGCCACCCCAGTCATTGTATTTCCTGTACTCCCCGGGTCTCATGAAGTACTGTCGGCCTCTGTAGTTGGGCTGTTCATAGAAGATCCAGTGGCCGTCCGTCACCTGGCAGGAGTGGATGTCACGGTAACGGAAACGATCGTAGACGGAGGGACAGTCGTCCATGAATTCCATCGTCTGTCCTCCAAACTCAGGTCTCTCGTAAATCTTCATCCTGTAGTTGCCCCCTTGTTGCTGTAAAAGAAATCTGATTGTAATTGGGGTCAAACACAAATCCACATTTGGTCCAAGATGAGAAAGCAGCCTAACAAGGACGGGAATATTCCAGACTAGTTGAAGTCTAAAAAAAGCTAGATAAAGTGCGATAATCTGCTGGACAGGGTGACAATGTTAGGTTTGGCAATGATGAAATGCTGCCAAGCAATGTTATTTGTAATGATATTTTGAATATTAATTTGGTACGTGCAGGTAAAGTGGGAAGTGTAATGTAGGAGTATAACCAACAATGTGATTAAAGATGAAACTATTTATCAGTTAAACTAATTAATTGAATTTTAGGCTTGTTGGCAGTGTGGCGGGACTGTCATATGTTGAAAGACTGGAGCGACTAGGCTTGTATACACTGGAATTTAGAAGGATGAGAGGGAATCTTATCGAAACGTATAAGATTATTAAGGGGTTGGACACGTTAGAGGCAGGAAACATGTTCCCGATGTTGGGGGAGTCCAGAGCAAGGGGCCACAGTTTAAGAATAAGGGGTAGGCCATTTAGAACTGAGATGAGGAAAAACTTTTTCAGTCAGAGATTTGTGAACCTGTGGAATTCTCTGCCTCAGAAGGCAATGGAGGCCAATTCTCTGAATGCATTCAAGAGAGAGCTAGATAAAGAGCTTAGGGATAGCAGAGTCAGGGGGTATGGGGAGAAGGCAGGAACTGGGTACTGATTGAGAATGATCAGCCATGATCACATTGAATGGCGGTGCTGGCTCGAAGGGTCGAATGGCCTCCTGCACCTATTGTCTATTGTCTATTGTCTATTGTCTACACTGCCATAAAATCTTATCTTTTAAAGAGTGAAATAAGTGAAGCAATAAGCAGGGAAAAGCCGACAAAAATTCACAAATATATTTGACGTAATGGTCTGATTAAGAGCTGCCCTTACAGGATTAGTTAATGCAGTCTAGTATATCCTGTAAATTTATAAAATAAGAATGAGCATATTAATTTATAACAAATTTATCAGCAATGTGTAATTAATGTTTCCACCAACAATCTTCCCACATAATCATTGTGACTCGTGCAATAATCTAATGTAGCCAGCAGAAGGCACAAACTTAATTATCTCTCCAAAAATGCTATAGATTATATTGGAATTTACAACGTCACTTTGTGTAAAATATCAGTCAGTATCATATTACAACCGTTACATAAACAGGCACAGTTTGAAGGACCAAACACAATGAGAAATTCATAAGCTCATAAGTGATAGGAGCAGAATTAGGCCATTCGGCCCATCAAGTCTACTCCACCATTCGTTCATGGCTGATCTATCTCTTCCTCTCAACCCCATTTTCCTGCCTTCTCCCCATAACCTCTGACACCCGTACTAATCAAGCATCTATCAATCTCTGCCTAAAAAATATCCATTGACTTGGCCTCCACAGCCTTCTGTGGCAATTAATTTCATAGATTCACCACCCTTTGACTAAAGAAATTCCTTCCCATCTCCTTTCGAAAGGGGCTTCCTTTCATTCTGAAGCCACGAGCTTTAGTCCTAGACTCTCCCACTAGTGGAAACATCCTCTCCACATCCACTCTATCCAAGCCTTTCACTATTCGGTAAGTTTCAATGAGGTTTCCCCCTTGTCCTTCTAAACTCCAGCGAGCACAGGTCTAGTGCTTTCAAACATTCAACAGTTGCTAACCCAATCAGGAAAGAAATGACAGCTGAAGAATTACCATTGAGGAACTCAAATGTTCCCAATGTTGGGGGAGTCCAGAACCAGGGGCCACAGTCTGAGAATAAAGGGGAGGCCATTTAAAACTGAGATGAGAAAAAACTTTTTCACCCAGAGAGTTGTGGATTTGTGGAATTCTTTGCCACAGAGGGCAGTGGAGGCCAATTCACTGGATGAATTTAAAAGAGAGTTAGATAGAGCTCTGGGGGCTAGTGGGATCAAGGGATATGGGGAGAAGGCAGGCACGGGTTACTGATTGTGGATGATCAACCATGATCACAATGAATGGCGGTGCTGGCTCGAAGGGCCATATGGCCTCCTCCTGCCCCTACTTTCTATGTTTGTATGTTTCTACGTAACTCAATCTACAAACACAATGATCAGCACCGGGTACTGCATATAGCACATTAAATTATCACTCACGTGGGGGTAGGTGCGGCAGGACCTGATGTTGTCGTTGAATCCCATCCAGCGCTGGTAGTCAGGATACTCCCCCCTGTTCAGGACATACTGGTACCCCATGTAGTTGGGTTTCTCGTACGCCACCCACCAGTCGCTGTCCACACGGATGGAGTTACAGCGGCTGAAGTAAGGAGACAGATCAGCACAGTCAGTGCTGCACTCATAGTGCCGGCCCTGGAAGTTCCTGTCCTCGTAGAAGATGACCTGCGGGGAGAGGGGAAAAAAAAAGTCTGTCAGTTAACAGTTCATCCCAGGAGATATGCAATGCAATAGAATGCAAAAACACTGAGTTCCCCTTGCCTTTCCCATGTTGAGTCCAGCGAGGTTCGAAACTGACTGAATGTTTCACTGCCTCATGTCGCTCGGTATTTATATAGTGCGCAAAATAAAGACATCAATGAGCTTTTCTTTTGTCATGACAATGAATCACTACTGAAAATCAGCGGAAAAATAACCACACACTGCAATGATGGAAGAGAAGCATTCGAAAGACACCTGATGTGTCATTGATTCTCCCCATTTTGTTTTCATGTCACTTTGTTTGTAATCTGAACAAAAGCGTTCTGGAGCATCCACTGCTCCGATTCCTGCTTCATATCATTTGATGAATCATATTGTGGTTGACTGCTCAAATCTGCATTATGTCAAACATTACGGTAGCCGATTATTTTATTAATGAATTTGTACGTGACAAGTTGTGTATAATAGTAAGATTAAATTAGATTAGTGTAGTTTAGAGATACAGCACGGAATCAGGCCCTTCGGCCCATCGAGTCACCGTCCGGCGTGGGCTGAAATAGGCTGCCGGATTTTTCTCTGCTTGGCGGGGGCTTCAATGTCGGGAGCCACGACTGCCCCGACGGGCAGCGGCAGTGGCAGTGGCGGTGTCTTCGCCCGCCCCGGATCGCGGGGCTTGGGTCGGCTCGCTGCGGACCTTTCACCGTCCGGCGCGGCCTGGAACGTGGGAACTTCAACAGCCTGACCGCGGGAGAAGACGGCAGGGGAAGAGAAAAGACATTCTGGCCTTCCATCACAGTGAGGAGGGGACTGGAGGAGACTCACTGTGATGGATGTTTCTTTTTGTTTGGTGTTGGTTTGTGATTGTGTGTGTTATTGCTTATTTGTATTGCTCTTATTGTTGGACTGTGGGTAATGTTTCATTTCACTGCACATTTATGTGTATGTGACAAATAAACTTGACGACTTGACCATCGATCCCCGCACACTAACACTATCCTACACATCCACCAGGGACAATTTACAATTTACACTTATACCAAGCCAACTAACCTACAAACCTGTACGTCTTTGGAGTGTGAGAGAAAACTGAAGATCTCGGAGAAAACCCTCGCAGGTCACGGGGAGAACGTACAAACTCCGTACAGACAGTAACCATAGTCAGGATCGAAGCCGAGTCTCGGGCGCTGTGAGGCAGCAACTCTACCGCTGCGCCACTGTGCCGCCCCTGATCGTGGATTGTGTGCGTGCAAAATGATTTCTGATGAATGCTTGAAGTAAAGTGGGTGAATAGAGGTCCTTGACAACAGCAAGGCCTTTAATAAAGTTCCGCATTGTAGGTTGCTCGGGAAGGTTAGATCGCATGGGAGCCTGGGAAAGCAAGCTAACTGGGTAGAGGATAGGCTGGGTGGAGAGAACAGTGGGCAGTCACAGAGGGGATTTTTTCAGACTGGAGGCCTTTGACGAATGGTGTGCCTCAGGAATCGGTGCTGTTTGTGGTTTATATCAATGATTTGGATGAGAATGTACAAGACATGATTACTGAGCGTGCAGATGATGCTAAAGTAGGTGGTACCCTAGAGAGTGCAGATGGTTATCATTACATCACAGCATTATCCTGAGCAGCTGGGCAAATGGGCTGAGGAATGGCTAATGAAGTTTAATGCAGATAAGTCGAAGGGGAAGTCTAACATGGGCAGTACCAAGGGTTGCCAACTGTCCTGTATTAGCCAGGACATCCTCTATATTGGGCTAAATTGGTTTGTCCTGTACGGGACCGCCCTTGTCTCATATTAGGCCCGGGGGGGCGCTGTAGGCCCGGACACTGTAGGCCCAGACACTGTAGGCCTGGTCACTGTAAGCCCAGGGGCCGCAGTAGGCCCGGACAGTGTAGGCCCGGAAGCCCGGGCGCCGCCTAACGGAGATTGCGTAGCAACCCCCTCCCGGCCCGGGTGGCCGCCATTGGTGGAGCGGGAGCATGTGGCCGCTGACTGGGTGAGGTGGGGTGATTGTCCCTTATTTGGGAGTGAGAAAGATGGCAACCCTAGCAGGACCTACACAGTGAATGATAGATCCCTGGGAAGTGTTATGGAGCAGAGGGATCTCGGAGTACACCTACATAGTTCCTTGAAAGTGGCATCACAGGTAGATAGGGTGATAAGGACAGTTTCTGGCACTCTGGCCTTGGTAAGTCAGGGTACCGGATATGGAAGTTGGGATAATATGTTACAGTTCTTTATTTTGTGTCTTTTGGTTTAAATCTCAGCGATGGTGTGGGCCCTGGGGTTAATTTTATCTTTAAAGCTTATCTTTACAAGACCATAGGGCAGCACAGTGCCTTACAGACTGGAGACCCAGGCTCGATCCTGACCACAGATGCTGTCTATACGTGGTTTGAACATTCTCCCAGTGAGCGCATGGGTTTTCTCCAGGTGCTCCAGCTTCCTCTCACGTTCCAAAGGTTTGTAGGTTAATTGGCTTCTGTAAGAAAGAATGTCCCTGATAGAAACATAGAAACAGAAAATAGATGCAGGAGGAGGCCATTTGGCCCTTCATCGCCATTCATTGTGATCATGGCTGATCATCCACAATCAGTAACCCGTGCCTGCCTTCTCCCCATATCCCTTGATTCCACTAGCCCCTAGAGCTCTATCTTACTCTCTTTCAAATTCATCCAGTGAATTGGCCTCCACTGCCTTCTGTGACAGAGAATTCCACAAACTCACAACTCTCTGGGTGAAAAGTTTTTTCTCATCTCAGTTTTAAATGGCCTCCCCTTTATTCTCAGACTGTGTGGGCCCTGGTTCTGGACTGCCCCAACATTGGGAACATTGTTCCTGCAGTGTACAGGATAGAACCATTGTGAGCGGGTGATCGCTGGTCGACGCGGACTGGTTGGGCTAGAGAGCCTGTTTCCACACAGTATCTCTAAACTACACTGAACAAAGCAGTGGTAGTGGAACCTGTAACCATCTGACACAGAGGCAGGCCTCCTCCGACTCACAGTGCGTGCTAATGCACTGGGGATTGGAGCACTTCACAAGAGCTGTACAGGAAGATAGAATGTGTTGGTGGACCTGCAGTGTTGTGACCCAGCGAGGGGGACTCTACGTAACAAACCTTCACGTTGCAATTCTGTGCAATTCAGAGGGGTGTTTGTACTGTACATACCACTGCACCATCTAAATCGTTGTACTCTCTCCTCACTTCTGGCTCATTTAAAAAGTTGCTGACCAGAGTCCGAACTGGACAATGATTCCGTTTTTTTCCCCGCTCGTGGATGCTGAAGATAAATAGCTGTGCACTGGTGTAATGACGGGCTTGGACAACTTGCTGAGTCAGGTTTACAGAGAGCTTCACTCTGAATCACTCAGTGTCCCACCCGTGCTTTTTAAAAAATTATTACAAATGCTTTATTCCAAAAAACACGACAAAGATACAAAGTGGTAACGCGATCAGATCAAAAGCCGCCTGTATCGGCAGTGTACAAAACACAACAATTGTCACATTAAAATCTCGCCATCTCTGTCAACAATACATTCGACCCCCCCGCGGCGACCAGCGTTCCCGGACCAGCCTCCAGAGTCCCCGTGGACACCGCGTGTACGTGTTCCCTCTCCAGGGACACGCGGGCACGGACGTAAGCCCGGAACAGGGGCAGGCAGCCGACCTCTGTGAGGCCGTCGACTGCCCGCTGCCTGGACCCGCGGATGGCCATCTTGGCCAGGCCCAGGAGCAGACCAACAGGGAGACCCCCTCCTCCCTCCTGACCCTCCCCCCTCTGTACCGGGTGCCCAAATATCAGCAGCGTGGGGCTAAAATGGAGCCAGAACACGAGGAGCAGCCCCTTCAGATACTGGAACAGGGGCTGCAACCTCACGCACTCTATATACAAACGGCACACGGTCTCCTCCTCGCCGCAGAAGTGACAGGCGGCTGACGAGACCGTGAACCGGCTCAAGTATCTGTTACAGGCCACAGCCTTATGCAACATTCTCCACCCCAGGTCCCCGATGTAAAGCGGGAGGACCCCCTTATAGAGAGACCTCCACTGGGGACCGCTCCCGCCGTCAGGTGGTAACACGGACCACCAGGGCGTGTCCAGACGGAAGACGAGGGCGAGGAAGTGGAGAGTGTGCAGGAGCAGCCTGTACATGACGCGCCTCTCCGCGTCACGGAACGGCACGCTGGGCATCTGGGAAAGGCGGCTCATATTGCGTGGGGCCGGCTCTCAGGAAGGGACCCGGGCCGTGGGTCCAATGAGCAATTCCAACGGAGCGGAGGTAATCCCAGTCTCATCCGTGCTTTGGGAGTGTATTTATTCACAAAATGCTGGAGTAACTCAGCGGGTCAGGCAGCATCTCGTGAGAGAAGGAATGGGTGACGTTTCGGGTCGAGACCCTTCTTCAGACTGATGTCAGGGGGGCGGGACAAAGGAAGGATATAGGTGGAGACAGGAAGATAGAGGGAGATCTGGGAAGGGGAGGGGAAGGGAGTGCGTGACGGGTCAGTGTTTTTTTGTAAATTAATCAAAAATATTTATTCGTATATTAAAATAATATATACAATACCCTAAAAGCAAAACAGAACCCACCACCGTAATACAGGACACACAGTAAACTGTTATACAACTATCTTACCCTCCTTGCCCAGGGTGCATCCAGCCCCCGCGGTACCCAGTGGTCCCGGGAATCCCCCAGGGTGCCCGTGGACAGCGCTGTTCCGCTTGGCGCCAAGACTGGCGGATGGCCAGCTTGGCCCCCAGGCCCAGGAGCAACCCAACCAGGGCTTCTTCGGCCCCACGCCACAGTGTTTAGACGGAGCGTCACTCTGTATCTAACCCCCGCCCTGAAAGTGTGTGAAATGTCAATGTCGAAGGAGATTCACACTGCACCTCACCCACGAGACCCATGGAATCTCCTGTCAGCAACCGTTTCAACTGCCCCTCCCATTCCCACTCTGACCTTCCTATTTTGGGCCTCCACCATTGCCAATGTAAGGCCACATGTAAATTGGAGGAACAGCAGCTCGTATTTCGCCGAGGTAGCTTACAAACCAACGGTACAGACGTTGAATTCTCTCATTTTAAGTAACTTGCACCTCCAATCCCCTCCCCTTCCCCCATCCCTGTTGGGGGAGTCCAGAACAAGGGGCCACAGTTTAAGAATAAGGGGTAGGCCATTTCGAACTGAGATGAGGAAAAACTTTTTCAGTCAGAGAGTTGTGAATCTGTGGAATTCTCTGCCTCAGAAGGCAGTGGAGGCCAATTCTCTGAATGCATTCAAGAGAGAGCTAGATAGAGCTCTTAAGGATAGCGGAGTCAGGGGGTATGGGGAGAAGGCAGGAACGGGGTACTGATTGAGAATGATCAGCCATGATCACATTGAATGGCGGTGCTGGCTCGAAGGACCGAATGGCCTCCTCCTGCACCTATTGTTTATTGTCTATCCCCCTTGCCTCCTTTCTCCCCACTAATCATTTAACTCAGCTCTCCATTTTGTTTCCCTCTCGAGATCACACCTTCCCCAGCCAACAATGGGCCCACCAGGGACCCATCCTGCCTGAGGTCATTGTGGCCGCCCCTGATTAGTCCTGGTCTTTTCTCGCCTCCATCTCTCCCCCCCCCCCACCACTCCCAGCCCCCCACCCCTACTTTCAGTCCCGACCCGAAACGTCACCTGTCCTTTTTCTCCAGAGATGCTGCCTGACCCCCTGAGCCACTCCAGCATTTAGTGTCGATCTTTGGTGTAAAGCAGCATCTGTAGTTGTTTGTTTCTATTGCCCTGTATCTAACCCCTGCCCTGGGACAGTGTAGAGGGAGCTTCACTCTGTGTCTAACCCCTGCCCTGGGACAGTGTAGAGGGAGCTTCACTCTGTGTCTAACCCCTGCCCTGGGACAGTGTAGAGAGAGCTTCACTCTGTGTCTAACCCCTGCCCTGGGACAGTGTAGAGGGAGCTTCACTCTGTGTCTAACCCCTGCCCTGGGAGTGTGTAATGGACCGGTGTAGAGGGAGCTTCACTCTGTGTCTAACCCCTGCCCTGGGAGTGTGTAATGGACCGGTGTAGAGGGAGCTTCACTCTGTGTCTAACCCCTGCCCTGGGAGTGTGTAATGGACCGGTGTAGAGGGAGCTTCACTCTGTGTCTCACCCCTGCCCTGGGAGTGTGTAATGGACCGGTGTAGAGGGAGCTTCACTCTGTGTCTAACCCCTGCCCTGGGAGTGTGTAATGGACCGGTGTAGAGGGAGCTTCACTCTGTGTCTAACCCCTGCCCTGGGAGTGTGTAATGGACCGGTGTAGAGAGAGCTTCATTTAGCACCAACCCATCTCTGGGATCATTCATTATTGACAGTGACCTTGGAGAGTGATTCACATCACCCTTTCGTTGAGTGGTCTGGTGAACTGTGCGCCCCTCCCTGCTAGAGAATGCAGGGTGAAATCAAAATTTGAACTTCATGTTGAATGTAAACGAGAGGAGTTGAGTATAGGAGTAAAGAGGTCCTTCTGCAGTTGTATAGGGCCCTGGTAAGACCACATCTCTCTCCTCCTGCCTCGACCAGCTTGCACCTATAAAAACCAAAACAGTTTCCTTCACCCACTCTACTCCCTGGTTTACCCCCGAACTCCGCATGATGAAAACTCATGCCCGCCAACTTGAAAGACTCCGCAACAAAACAGGTCTCACAATTCACTCCCAAGCCTACAAAGACCACCTGCAGCAATACAAAGATGCCCTCTCCCGCGCCCACTCCACCTACTACTCTCAAATAATTCACTCTGGCTCCGGAAACCCAAAAGCACTCTTCTCTACAATAAACAAACACCTCAGCCCCCTGGACACCATCTCCCAATCATTCACAGTTGACAAATGCACCTCTTTCCTTTCATTCTTCCAAAGCAAAATAGACAGCATCTACAGCACCTTAACCACCAACGCACCTGTTCCCCCTCAAACCACCTGCTCCCCCTTATCCTGTCAACCCCTGCCTCAGTTCTCCCCAGTCTCCACCACCGACCTCTCTGACCTCTTCACAGGAATAAAAACTGCCACCTGCTCTCTGGACCCCATCCCCTCCAGCTTTGTCAAGGCCTGCCTTCCTGCTCTCTCTCCACTTATCACTGCAACAATAAACTCCTCCCTGTCCACTGGCATCGTCCCGCCATCCCTCAAAATCGCTGCTGTCACCCCCATTCTGAAAAAATCTGGACTCAACCCTGACACCCCAAACAACTTCAGACCAATCTCCAATCTACCCTTTCTGTCCAAAGTTTTAGAACGTGCTGTAGCTTCTCAACTCAAATACCACCTCTCTGCCAATAACCTGTATGAAACTTTCCAATCCGGATTCCGTTCCAACCACAGTACTGAAACTGCACTCCTCAAAATCACCAACGACCTTTTCCTCTCCTCTGACGCTAGCAACCTCAACATCCTCATCCTACTTGACCTCAGCGCCGCCTTTGACACCATAAATCACTCCATTCTCCTCACCCGACTTGAAACCTCCTTTAACATCAGCGGCACAGCCCTATCCTGGATCAAATCTTACCTCTCCGGCAGGCACCAGTTCATCTCCATTAACAACTGTAAATCTCCCACCGCTCCCCTCCCCCAAGGTGTCCCCCAAGGCTCAGTCCTTGGGCCCCTCCTCTTCATCCTCTACCTGTTCCCCCTTGGTCAATTAATCCGCCATCATGGTCTCAACTTCCACTGCTTCGCCGATGATATCCAGCTCCTCATCTCCACCAAGTCAATCTCCACCACCACACACTCTACACTGACAAACTGCATCACTGAAATAAAATCTTGGCTTCAATCAAATTTCCTCAAACTCAACTGCAACAAATCCGAAATCATCATCATTGGTCCAAAAACGCTCACCAAATCCAGCCAAAACTTCATCCTCAATATTGATGGTCTCCCAGTATCCACCTCCTCTCGCATCCGGAATCTTGGAATCATCTTTGATCAAACCCTCTCCTTCGACAAACACATCACCAAGACAGCCTTCTTCCACCTCAAAAACATCGCCCGTCTCCGTCCATCCCTCTCCTCCACAGCTGCAGAAACCCTCATCCACGCCTTCATCACCTCCCGTCAGGACTACTGCAACAGCCTCCTCTATGGCTCACCCTCAAAAATCATCAGTAAACTTCAATACATTCAAAACTCCGCTGCCCGTCTACTCACCCAATCCCCGATCCGTGACCATATCACCCCCGTCCTTTACAAACTCCACTGGCTCCCCATCCCCCAGAGAATCCAGTACAAAATCCTCCTCATGACCTACAAAGCCCTCCATAACCTGGCCCCATCCTACCTGACTGACCTCCTCCACAGACACACTCCCACCTGCACCCTCCGCTCTGCTGCTGCCAACCTCCTGTCCCCCCCATCCGGACCAAACTCAGATCCTGGGGGGACAGGGCTTTCTCCATCGCTGCTCCCACCCTCTGGAACTCACTACCCCAAACCGTCAGAGACTCCTCCTCACTCACCACATTCAAAACATCACTGAAGTCTCACCTGTTCAGCACTGCCTTCAACCACTGAAGGTCACCTCACCTTCTGTCTCCTTTCTCTGTTCGTTTACTTATTTATCTATTTATTTCCTTCTCTATGTTCTAGTAATCCCTGTAAAGCGTCTTTGAGTGTTTGAATAGCGCTATATAAATGTAATGCATCATTATTATTATTATTATTACATCTGGAGTATTATGTGCAGTTTCGGTCTCCTAAATTGAGGAAGCTGGTCAATAGACAATAGACAATACACAATAGACAATAGGTGCAGGAGGAGGCCATTCAGCCCTTCGAGCCAGCACCGCCATTCAATGTGATCATGGCTGATCACTCTCAATCAGTACCCCGTTCCTGCCTTCTCCCCATACCCCCTCACTCCGCTATCCTTAAGAGCTCTATCCAGCTCTCTCTTGAAAGCATCCAACGAACTGGCCTCCACTGCCTTCTGAGGCAGAGAATTCCACACCTTCACCACTCTCTGACTGAAAAAGTTCTTCCTCATCTCCGTTCTAAATGGCCTACCCCTTATTCTTAAACTGTGGCCCCTTGTTCTGGACTCCCCCAACATTGGGAACATGTTTCCTGCCTCTAATGTGTCCAATCCCCTAATTATCTTATATGTTTCAATTGAGGCAGTGCAGCGTAGGTTCACTAGGTTAAAGGGAAGTATTGCCTGTGGGGTGTTGGCCTTCTCACTGGCAATACTTCCCTTTCAGCCTCGGGTTGTGTGGGACAGCAGCTGGTGAATCTCCCAGTACTTTGTTTGAATGGGAGATGAGAAAGAATGTCCGTAAAACTGTCTGAAGAAGGGTTTCGAATCGAAACATCACCTATCCATGTTCTCCAGAGATGCTGCCTGACCCACTGAGTTTCTCCAGCACTCTGTGAAACGTCACCTATCCATGTTCTCCACAGATGCTGCCTGACCCGCTGAGTTACTCCAGCACTCTGTGAAACGTCACCTATCCATGTTCTCCACAGATGCTGCCTGACCCGCTGAGTTACCACACCACTCTGTGAAACGTCACCTATCCATGTTCATAGATGCTGCCTGACCCTTTCCTTATGTGTATTAGCCAGCATCTGCAGTTGTTTGTTTGTACATAATACTTTCCCTGTGAGGTTAACTCTGCCTGTCGCATTCAGTGATAATGTCAGAATGCTGGGGTGAATTGTAATTATCTCAATCTCCAATTTTATTTTCCACTAGGCAAGCCGTGGACCCATTGGGTCCAAGCCTCTCCTGCAGGCCCGGCAACCCCTGTTGGGTCCAAGCCTCTCCTGCAGGCCCAGCAACCCCTGTTGGGTCCAAGCCTCTCCTGCAGGCCCGGCAACCCCTGTTGGGTCCAAGCCTCTCCTGCAGGCCCAGCAACCGCTGTGGGTCCAAGCCTCTCCTGCGGGCCCGGCAACCCCTGTTGGGTCCAAGCCTCTCCTGCAGGCCCGGCAACCCCTGTTGGGTCCAAGCCTCTCCTGCAGGCCCAGCAACCGCTGTGGGTCCAAGCCTCTCCTGCGGGCCCGGCAACCCCTGTTGGGTCCAAGCCTCTCCTGCAGGCCCGGCAACCCTCCCCCAACTGACGACCCGTGGACCCATTGCCGGCCAGGGAGTCACCCCCAGGGCCAGGGGCGGGCGAGGGGGGAGACGAAATGGGATAGGGAGCCACTCACCCCGGCCCTCGGTGGCCATCGTGGTGTCCAGCAGCTGGAGAGCGGCCGCAGGGCGCTGCCGCATGTTCGTCCTGCCAGCGGCCATCTTATTTGACCCTCTGCTGCCGCACTGCACCATGGGAGGAAGGTCAGGCACGGGGCACGCCGGGACGGGCGCCGGTCCTCCCGGGACTGCTGCGCGGGTGTGGGGAGCGCATTTATTAAAGTTTATTAAGTTAATTACTTTAAAAATGTAACGAAACTCACTTCCGGTGGCGCTATGGACTGAGTAAGTCGCACGCCAACTAGCTCCGTGAACATTTCGATCTAAGAAGAGAGGAACGGGACGGGCCCGTTGCAACTTACCGGCAATTCTCAACGAAGGGTGGGTGACGTCATCAGATCGCGACTTTTAATAGTAAATGTCGACAAGTCGCACCCCCCCGTTAAAAACCGTTAAAAAAGGAACGGTTAGAACAAGACTGTTGGAAGAAGAAGAACCAGGACAGATGGAAGCCTTTGCTGCAGCCCAAACTTCAGCGTTGACTCAGGAAGAAACCTCCAAACGAACCCGGAATCCACAGCCAAAAACAATTGGTTTGGAAGAATTTCGTAGCGTTGTTGGTGAGGAGCTTTCAGGTATGAAGTCTCAAGTAACAAATATGACAGTTGAACTCCAAGAGATGAAAGTTGAATTAGTATCGCTTAAAGGAATGAAGGGGGAAATACTATCTACTATTATTAAGGATCAGTTGGCTACATCAAAGGCTGAAATATGTGAAATCATGAATGAACACATGGAGGAAGTAACCGCCAAGCTACAAACGTTGGACTCTGATTTTTCCGGTAAGATGAACCACATCACTGAGTCAATACAACAACATGATGAGGCTATAGGTGAGTTGGAAACTTTAGCCGAGACGAGTGCTGAAACAACAAAATCAGTATTGACGGAGACTCAGCGTTTATCTGATTTATTGATGAAATTAACTGAAAAATGTACTGACCTAGAGGGTCATTCTAAACGACAAAATGTAAGAATTCTTGGAGTTAAAGAAGGTAAAGAGAAAGATAAAAACCTTCGTGACTTTACTGCTGAGCTGTTACAAGAAGTTTTGAAAATGGATTCAAAGCCCTTGCGGGATCGAGCCCACAGAGCACTGAGAGCACGGCCAGGTGCTAACGCCCCTCCAAGGCATTTGATACTGAGGGTGCATAATGCTCACGTTTTAGAAGATATGCTGTCGAGAATTGCTAGTAACAGAACTTTATCATTTCAAGGCGATGAGATTCGCATCTTCAGAGATTACCCTGCTGAGGTGGTCAAGAAAAGAGCACTGTTCAATGAGTCAAGATCTATTCTTAGGAAGATCCCAGCGCTCAGATTTGGTATGTTGTATCCAGCAAAACTTCGAGTTACCTACAATCAAATAGAATCCTTTTTTACTGACCACAATAAAGCACTGGAATTCGCTCGGGAGATCGAAAGGTCGCTGAAGGGTTGAATATGACTTCACGGCTTTATTAATTGGCAGACAACTGATTGGACTTTAAAATATTAAAATCTAAAGATTTAAGCTTAGTGTATATATTATACGAATATTAACCGTAACTAATTACTATTAATCAAAAAACATATATATTTTTATTAATCATTACTAATAAGAAGTACAAGTAATATTTGATTTATGTAAACTTTACTTCGAACACTTAATTAATATACCTTAGACAGAAAAATCGATTTATTATAGACTAATTAGTTTCGGGCCTGCCCCGTTTAACTCTCTTTTATAAAAAATTAAAAAAACAACAACTTCGTTAAAAAACGGAGCTAGTATCATTTTTTTTTTACATCCCACGGAAGTCCTTAGATTTTTTGCCACCTTAGGGTGGCTATCACTAACTGCACTAATTGTAGTTGTAGTTTTAGTTGTTTCTTCTTTTTTCCTGCACTCTTTTAACCTTTTATATATTGATTTTTTTTTTAGATTCAATTTTTATTATTATGTCATTTTTCAGAATTTATATACCTTTGGGAGATATTTCCGGGAGACATTCTAAGTAGTACAAAAGATCATCCACCCTTCATTCAAGAAAAATGTTGTAGTTCGGGTGCCAGGCCATTTGCTTTATTATAGACTATTTATCGGTTAAGATGCAAGATACTACTAGGAAAACAGGGGGTAAAGGTATTACATTTTGTAGTTGGATTGTCAAGGGTATTAATGAACCAATTAAAAAAGGTAAAGTACTTTCACATTTAAAATCTATTGATGCTGATATAATGTTCCTTCAGGAAACTCATCTAAAAAATGTAGCACATAATAGATTGAAAGGCAAATGGATTGATAAATAATTTCACTCATCATTTCCCTTTAAATCAAGAGGTGTTGCCATTTTAATTCGTAAGGGTATACCATTTATACATACTTCCTCTATAGTCGACACGGAAGGTAGATATGTTATATTAGTGGGAGAACTATATTCTACAAAATTGATATTGGTGAATGTCTATGCACCAAATTTTGATAATCCTTTATTTAAAAAAAATATATTTAATACCATTCCAGAATTTGGACAATATAACTTGATAATTGGAGGAGATTTAAATTGTACATTAGATCCTTATTTGGATAGATCGTCAACTCAAAGGAAAACAAAATCCAAGTCGTGTGAATTATTAAACTCTTATATAAATAGTGCAAATATAAAAGATGTTTGGAGAATTGAAAACCCTTCAGGCCGAGAGTATTCATTTTATTCACCAGTGCATAAAACTTACTCAAGAATTGACTATTTCTTGGTGGACTCCAAACTTATTCCTTATACGTATAATTCAAAATATCATAATATTATTATATCCGATCATGCCCCTTTAACATTTAGGGTAAAACTCCAAGGAGTAACGGGGAAACAGACCAATTGGAGATTTAATCCTCAAATCTTAAATGAAAAAGCATGTTATGACTATCTTAAATCGCAATTTGAAACTTTTTTTTAACGCAAATGACCTCCCTGAAACACCTGCGTCCCTGCTTTGGGAAACATTTAAAGCGTTTGTGAGAGGATGTATCATTGCCTTTCAAGCGTCTCAAAACAAGAAGAAGCGGGTTGAACAACATGACCTAGAAAGTCAGATAAAACAGTTAGACATAACAAATGCCATCGCTCCCTCTATTGAAATACATAATAAAATCGCAGCCCTCAAATATAAGTTAAATTATATACCATCAGCTCATATTTTAAGGCTTTTTCAATATACTAAACAAAAACATTTTGAATTTGGAGATAAACCACAGAAATTGCTAGCACGTCAACTCCGTAAATTAGAAGATGATTCTACAATTCATAAAATTAGATCAGAAAACGGAGATTTGCTTAAACTACCCAAGGATATTAATCAGAGATTTTTGCAATTTTATCAGTCATTATATTCATCAAAAATAACAGATAGCTCTGCGCAGATGCAAAACTTTTTGCAGGAATGTAACCTTCCTGGTTTGAATGTGAGTGATAGAAATTCACTGGGCGCAGAAATAACTATGAAAGACATTGAAGAGACCATTAAATCCATGCAAAATGGGAAGACTCCTGGCCCTGATGGCTTAAATAATGAATTTTATAAAAAATTTAGTGATTTGATCTCTCCACGTTTGCAAACTGTATATAGTCACGCCTTTAAACAACAGAGATTACCACAAACTCTGACTGAATCAACAATAATACTTATTCCTAAAAAAGATAAGGATTCTGAAGACCCTGGTTCGTATAGAGCGATAGCTCTTTTAAATACTGATCAGAAGATATTAGCGAAAATCTTAGCTCATAGATTAAGTCTAGTTATAGATAAATTGATACACCCCGATCAATCAGGCTTTATAGCTAAACAATATTCATTTTTCAATTTGAGACGCTTGTTCAATATAATATATTCAAATAGACTATTAAACGAAGATTTAGCAATCATCTCGCTAGATGCTGAAAAAGCATTTGATCAAGTAGAATGGCCCTATCTTTTCTCAGTGATGGAAAAATTTCAATTAGGTGAAAATTTTTGTTCATGGGTGAAACTTTTATATACATCCCCAACAGCTAGAATATTAACTAATCAAATGCTGTCATCCAAATTTCATTTATTTAGGGGTTGTAGACAAGGATGTCCACTATCACCGCTTCTATTTACCCTTATTATAGAACCACTTGCTGAGAGTATTAGATCAAATTCAGATATTCATGGCTATAACACTAAACATACAACCAATAAAATTTATTTATTTGCGGATGATGTATTAATATACATTACAAAGCCAGAAATTAGCATTCCGAATTTATTAAATCTCATAACTCAATTTGGTTCATTTTCAGGTTATAGAATTAACTGGTACAAAAGTGAAATTATGCCAATATTTGAGCACAATCCGGCCATACTTCAACAATTTCCTTTTAAAATTGCCTATGAAAAGTTTAAATATCTTGGAATTTACGTGACTAGGAAATATACTTCTTTATTTAAATTAAATTTTCCTCCTTTACTCACTAAATTACACAGAAATATCCAATTTTGGAAAACACTTCCTATATCATTAGTTGGTCGTAGTAATGCTATAAAGATGATCTTTCTCCCACAGCTACTATACTTATTTCAAGCAATTCCGATCTATCTTCCAAAAAAGTTTTTTTTTAAAATTGATTCAATTATTACTAATTTTATTTGGGACTACAAGACTCATAGAATAAATAAAAGACATCTATGTAAGTCTAAAACTAATGGAGGAATTGCCTTACCTAACTTCTTATTTTATTATTGGGCGGTTAATATTAAAAATATAACCTGCTGGTTGGATGACACTGATCAACAACCGGATTGGTTAAAGATGGAGAAAGAGGATTGTTTACCATTTGATATTGGTGCGATCCTCTTAGCTCCAATAAATGTAAATAAAAAAACATATGGAGGTAATCCCATTATACACAGTGTTATCCGTACCTGGAAACAATTAAATCTTACTTTAAAACTGAGTAAATTATCTGCTTTCCTCTCTATTGCGAATAACCCTTCTTTTAAACCGTCTGTCTTAGATAGAGGATTTGCTCAATGGAAAAGTTATGGAATTAAAAGGGTGGGAGATCTTTATCATAAGGGAACTTTTCTTTCTTTTCAGGATTTACAGCAGAAGTACGGATTACATGTTAATAATTATTTTAGATATTTACAACTTAGAGATTATGTAAAAGTACACATGCAAGAATATAAGTTTAGAGGTCCAGAAACACTTGATGTATGCCTGAATCGACATTATAATTCAAATAAATTAATATCCTTTATTTATAATACTCTCCTAGATACTGACATTCCGTCATCAGAATCTTATAGACGAGCATGGGAGGACGAATTGAATCAACTTATAATGCAAGATATATGGGATGAAAGTTTACAACATATACACCAATGTTCATTAAATACCAGACATTCCTTAATACAATTTAAAATAATACATAGATTACATTATTCGAAGACGAAACTAAATAGGATTTTTCCTAGTATCTCTCCTACTTGTGATAAATGTCAATTTCAAGAAGCTAATTTAACTCATATTTTCGTAACTTGCACAAAAATGCAAAATTTCTGGTTGGAGATTTTTAAAATAGTTTCTAAAGTTATCAACAAGCAATTGGATATGGATCCAAAATTAATTATATTAGGATTATCAGAACATACTACAAACTTTACAACAAGTCAGGTACATTTTCTTGATTACAGTTTAATAACTGCGAAAAAATTAATACTTAAATTTTGGAAAAAAACAATAACCCCCACAATTAAAATGTGGACCACGGAAATTACAGAGACCCAGCATTTGGAAAAAATAAGATTTGCCTTAATTGACAAACCTGAGTTATTTTTTAAAATATGGTCTCCATTTATTGAATTTTTAGAAAAGTAAATGGGTTTGGCACAGGACTAAAATAAAAATTTAAAATTAAAAGTAGAAACTTGAGTTTAGGGTTGGATGTACAACTGTGGTTATTGTCTCCCAGATCTACCCCCTTTAATTTTTATAGTTATACCTTTTTTAAAATTTTCTTATTCTCTCTTTCCAATAGTTTATAGTTTTTTTTTTCTTTTTTCTTTATTTTTTATTTTCTCTCTTTAAAAAATTAAAAATTGAAGCTATGTAAGAACATTGTAACAAATTTGTCTTTTATTTCTATTTGTACATATGCTTTTCAAAAATAAAAATATTTTTAATTTTTTTAAAAAAATGTAACGAAACTTGATGCATGCACACCGCAGGCGAATGGTGAGTATGGTGGGCCTAAAATTGTTGCGCTATCGTGTACCGTTTTGGCTGTACTTCGGGAACAACATACATACATACATACATACATACATACATACATACATACATACATACATACATACATACATACATACATACATACATACATACATACATACATACATACTTACATACATACATACATACATACATGCATACATACATACATACATACATACATACATACATACATACATACATACATACATACATACATACATACATACATACATACATACATACATACATACATACATACATACATACATACAAACAAGATGAGGGTTTGAGTAATATATAGATATTTGAGACCAAGAGACAAGGCTTGGTTGGGGCTCATATTTTTAGAAACGGAAATGGGAGCAGCGCAGAGAGAAGCTTCAAAAGATGCGCAGGAAGGAACTGCAGGTGCTGGTTTGCACCAAAATGCAGGAGTAACTCAGTGGGACAGGTAGCATCTCTGTAGAGAAGGAATGGCTGGTGTTTTGGGTCAAGAAGGGTGAAGAAAGGTCTCGACCCGAAACATCACCCATTCCTTCTACCCAGAGATGCTGCCTGTCCCGCTGAGTTACTCCAGCATTGTTAATTTTTTTTAGTTTAGAGATACAGCGTGGAAACAGGCCCTTCGGCCCACCAAGTCCGCACCAACCTGCGATCCCCGCACATTACCACTATCCTACACCCACTAGGGACAATTATACCAAGTGTACAAACCCAAGCCAATTAACCTACAAACCTGTACGTCTTTGGAGTGTGGGAGGAAACCGAAGATCTCGGAGAAAATTACAATTACCAATCATATTTATTGACGAGGCATGAGTCTGGCTTCTGACTGCTCAATAGCCTCTTCCACCAAAGATCATAACCCATTTTCCAGCAACCGCACATTTCTGCAGAGCTGGGACACAGCTGCCATCCCTGGAGGACATCTACAATGCACGCTGCCTCAGGAAAGCCACCAGCATCTACAAAGGACCCCACACACCCACGCCACCGTCTGCTTGAAATACTTCCATCTGGCAGACGTTACAAGACCTTCTACGCCCGCATCTCCAGACTAGGGAACAGCTTCATCCCTAGAGCTGTAGCTGGTCTGAATCGGTCCTGATGAGAGCCCACCATGATCTGTCTTTGCCCCCAGGGTCATCTGGCACAACTGACCCCTGCATGAACCTATTTGCACTTTACCTTGTTTTCTTTTCTTTTCTCTCCCTCCTTTTGTTTTTGCCGTGGTTTATTTATTTATTTTATAGCATCGATATGGAAGTGGCATTCTCAATCTCATTGTACTTATACAATGACAATAAAGATATAGTATAAGAAGATAACTGCAGATGCTGGTACAAATTGAAGGTTTTTATTCACAAAATGCTGGAGTAACTCAGCGGGTCAGGCAGCTTCTCAGGAGAGAAGGAATGGGCGACGTTTCGGGTCGAGACGTCTGAAGAAGGGTCTCGACCCGAAACGTCACCCATTCCTTCTCTCCTGAGATGCTGCCTGACCCGCTGAGTTACTCCAGCATTTTGTGAATAAAAACCTTCAATTTGTATTGTTTGGAGCCCTTCCTGCTAAAGTGTTCTCCTTCGGTGTGGCTGAGTGTTGCGATACCCAGTATATGACATTCCTTCTCAATTAATCTCCAAGCTTTGGTATATTAGGCATTTCAATGTGTAATAATGTAAAAGGTGTTCTGAAAACAGATGCGTTTGCTCCACTTATTCCTCACGTATCCTTGCCCTTGGTATCACGGGCAAAGAGAAAGATTTCACAGAGAAAGCTGAAAGAAGATGTCAATAACTACCCTTACACCTCATTCAAAGCTGTGAATATTTTGACGATAAAATCTAATGAAAACAAATTCCATTAATTTAATGTGGCGAGGAGAAAAGTGATGCATTGGGGCAGGGAAATATCATCAACATCATCTTCCTCACCCCTTGCCCAGCAATCCGTTCTCTCTTACATGCCCATATACAAAGGCAGCAGAGTTGCTGCCTTACAGTGAATGCAGCGCCAGAGACCCGGGTTCCATCCCGACTACGGGTGCTGTCTGTACGGAGTTTGTACGTTCTCCCCGTGACCTGCGTGGGTTTTCTCCGAGATCTTCATTTTCCTCCCACACTCCAAAGACGGACAGGTTTATAAGTTAATTGACTTGGTAAATGTAAAAACTGTCCCTAGTGGGTATAGGATAGTGTTAATGTGTGGGGATCGTTGTTCGGCGCGGACCCGGTGGGCCGTAGGGCCTGTTGTATATATGGACCAGAAAAGTAGTCGACATGGTTCCGCATGGTAGGCTGCTCTGGAAGGTTAGATCACATGGGATCCAAGGAGAGATAGCTGAATGGATAGAACATTGGCTTCATAGAAGGAAGCAGAGGGTGATGGTGGAAGGTTGCTTCTCGGACTGGAGGCCTGTGACTGGTGGTGTGCCTCAGTATTCGGTGCTGGGCCTGTTACTGTTTGTCATCTACATTAATGATTTGGATGAGAACATACAGGGCAAGATTAGGAAGTTTGCTGATGATACAAAAGTTAGTGGTTTTGCAGATAGCGAAGATTACAGCAGGATCTGGATCGATTGGCCAGGTGGGCGGAGGAATGGTTGATGGAATTTGACACAGAGAAGTGTGAGGTGTTGCATTTTGGGAAGCCTAACATGGGCAAGGCCTACACAGTGAATGTTAGGCCTCTGGGAAGGTTCAAGGTGAAGGGGAAAAGATTTAATAGGAATCCGAGGGGTAGCTTTTTCACACAGAGGGTGGTGGGTGTATGGAACAAGCTGCCAGAGGAGGTAGTTGAGGCTGGGACTGTCCCAACGTTTAAGAAACAGTTAGACAGATACAAGGATAGGACAAGTTTGGAGGGATATGGACCAAACACAGGCAAGTGGGACTAGGGTAGCTGGGACATTTTTGGCCGGTTCGGCAAGTTGTTCGGCAAGTTGGGCCGAAGGGCCTGTTTCCACACTGTATCACTCTGTGGCTCTATGAAGGGCCTGTTTCCACACTGTATCACTCTGTGACTCTATGAAGGGCCTGTTTCCACACTGTATCACTCTGTGACTCTATGAAGGGCCTGTTTCCACACTGTATCACTCTATGACTCTATGAAGGGCCTGTTTCCACACTGTATCACTCTATGACTCTCTGACTCTATCTATAACATTCTGGGCTTTTGATATTTCAGATGTGGTAGAGAGGGAGGTAAAAGAGGTGGAGGGGTTGCTGTACTAGTCAGGGAGACTGTTACTGTGGCACAGAGAGGACAGACTAGAGAGCTCATTCACTGAGGCGATGATATGGGTAGAACTTAGAAATGATGAAGGTGCAACAGGATTGCACTCTAGTTGCCCCAAAAGCAAGCGGGAGATAGAGTAACAGACATGTGGACGAACGATGCCAAAGCAACAGGGATGCCTTCAGGGGACTTTTTCTTACGTTCAGCTTCATTTTGACGCTGCTCGAATGGAGGAACAGTTAACTGAAATCGCTATTTTTAAATGTGCAAAGAATTATGTCTGATCTCAGCTGCACATAGGGGTGCCAACTTCCTCACTCCCAAATAAGGGACAAGGTGACATCACGCAGCCAGCGGCCATGTGCTCCCGCTCCACCAATGGCGGCCACCCGGGCCGGGAGGCAGGTTGCTACGCAACCTACGTTGGGCGTAGCCCAGGCTAACACTGTCCAGGACGACAGTGGCCCCTGGGCTACAGTGTCCAGGCCTACAGTGTTCTGGCCTTACAGTGTCCGGGCCTACATTAGCAAATTTGCAGATGATACAAAGCTGGGTGGTAGTGTGAACTGTGAGGAAGATGCTATGAGGTTGCAGGGTGACTTGGACAGGTTGTGTGAGTGGGCGGATGCATGGCAGATGCAGTTTAATGTAGATAAGTGAGAGGTTATCCACTTTGGTGGTAAGAATAGGAAGGCAGAGTATTATCTGAATGGTGTCAATTTAGGAACAGGGGACGTACAACGAGATCTGGGTGTCCTAGTACATCAGTCACTGAAAGGAAGCATGCAGGTACAGCAGGCAGTGAAGAAAGCCAATGGAATGTTGGCCTTCATTACAAGAGGAGTTGAGTATAGGAGCAAAGAGGTCCTTCTGCAGTTGTACAGGGCCCCAGTGAGACCGCACCTGGAGTACTGTGTGCAGTTTTGGTCTCCAAATTTGAGGAAGGATATTCTTGCTATTGAGGGCGTGCAGCGTAGGTTTATTAGGTTAATTCCCGGAATGGGGGGACTGTCATATGTTGAAAGACTGGAGCGACTGGGCTTGTATACACTGGAATTTAGAAGGATGAGAGGATATCTTATCGAAACGTATTGTCTACAGTGTCCAGGTTTACAGTGTCCGGGCCTACAGTGTCCGGGCCTACAGTGTCCGGGGCTAACAGTGTCTGGGCCTACAGTGTCCGGGCCTACAAACCAATGTACAGGACAAACCAATTTAGCCCAAAATAGTGGATGTCCCGGCTAATAAGAGACAGTTGGCAACCCTAGCTGCACGGGAAAAGGTGGCGTTCTTTGTTGTGGGTCAGATATTATCAGAATCAAAAATAGAAACTAATGAAAGCAGTAATGTAGATAATACTTTATTATTCTGAAGAATATTTCAGTAGGACAAGATCATTCTTTTCAGCAACCATCTAGAAGTCCCTCATGCGCCTGAAAGACCCGATGGTGGAGTTGTAGCCCCCCCAGTCATTGTATTTCCTGTACTCCCCGGGTCTCATGAAGTACTGTCGGCCTCTGTAGCTGGGCTGTTCATAGAAGATCCAGTAACCATCCATCACTTGGCAGGAGTGGATGTCACGGTAACGGAAACGATCGTAGACGGAGGGACAGTCGTCCATGAATTCCATCACCTGTCCTCCAAAGTCAGGCCTCTCGTAAATCTTCATCCTGTAGTTGCCCCCTCGGTACTGGAATGGAAAGAAAATGGTGATTATCTTGATGCTACATCTGGATCAATGTCTAGAAAGAGCCAGCAGACTAACAGGCTCTATGGATGCAAATAGCATTTGATAGCTGAAGTCTATTTCTCATACGGCGAGCTGGAGAAACAGTGAGCAGTCGAGAACACCTAATGAAAGCTTCAAAATCTGTTAATACTTAACAGGACAGGCAGCGTCCATGGAGGGAGAAGCAATTCATAAGTTCATAAGTTATACGTGCCAATTGAAGCTATTTTTACCGTTATTTGGTGGAACAGATGTAACGACAAACGGGTCTAAATTGTTGACCTTTTTTTTTGTTTTGCAGTCCAGATTCTGTTTTTTTGGGGGGGTTTTTGTTTGTGTGCTTATTTTAGTTTAGGGGGGGTAACATTTTTTTTTCTTTTTTTTTTCTTTTTTTTTTCTTTTTATCTTTAAAAATAAAAATTCTCTTTTAACCTTTTATCTATAATTACATAGAGACTGGGAGGTCTATACCCTGTATGTATTTTGAAACTGGATTTACATGAAGGCTACATTTGTTGTTAATGTAATCCTGATCCCTATGTATCAATACAACTGTTATGCTTATCATTTTTTGAGATTTAATAAAAAGATTTGAAAAGAAAGAAATAAGCTATTCGGCCCATCGAGTCTACTCTGCCATTCGATCGTGGATAATCTACCTTCCCAATCTCATTCTCATTCTCCTTCCTTCTCCACACAGCCCCTGTAGTTCACATTACTTTTTCGAGGAGGGAGAAGCATCGAGCAACACAACCGGATATCTGTGAAAGGATGCAACTCAACATAGACTGGGAGGTCCAAGTGATGGTGGCACTAGTTGATGGAGAATGGTGAAGGCATGGGCATCTGTCCAGAGGAGATGTAAACAGAAGGGGATGAGAGGGAAAGAAGTCACGTTGGTACTGTGAGATATAGATGGTGAAAGAATGCTAAAGAATCCAAGAGATCAGGTATTGGCTTTGAAGAAGAAAACGTGGAGTCATTGTCTTCAGTTCAAAAACTTCTCTTAGAAGTGTCTTGTTCCGAGAGAGAGTCTGGTTATTAGAAATTGAAATTAGAAAATGAAGATAGACCACAAAATGCTGGAGTAACTCAGCGGGACAGGCAGCATCTCTGGAGAGAAGGAATGGGTGACGTTTCAGGCCGAGACCCTACTTTGGACCGAGATTCAGGGGAGAGGGAGACACAGAGATAAGGAAGAGTAAGGTGTGAAAACGAGACATTAAAGGGGAAAAGGCTCAAGGAAAAAATGATCATTGTTAGCATGGGGAAGGTGACAGAGATAAAATTTAATCAAGAGACAGAGGGAAAGCAAGGATTACTTGAAGTTAGAGAAGTCAATATTCACACCACTGTCCAAGTGAAATATGAGGTGCTGTTCTTCCAATTTCTGTTTGGCCTCACTCTGACAGTGGTGGAGGTCCAGGACACAAAGATCAGTGTGGGAATGTGAGGGGGTGTTAAAGTGTTTAGCAACCGGGAGATGACCTGTAAATCATCCTTTAACACTCTGTTAAATAATTCACCTATCAGTTTGGCATATTTAATTGCCGTGAGCCAATTTACCGGATGATATTACTTAAACTTTAGAGTTATGTGCAGCGAACCTTATCTCTACATTTTACGTTTGTATAATTTTGTCCCAAGACCAAAACTGTGAACCTCATTGCAAACTTAGCCACATCACTTCCAAATGCCATGTCCTTACACAAACATTCAAAAACCTTTCACAGTCGGTCAAGAGAAATTAAATATCAAACAACTTGCTCTTTTCTACTCTTCATCTATACACTAAAACTCTTTTTGTTTGTTTGTTTGTTTGTTTGTTTGTTCCTGAACTACAGACAAAACGGAACACGATAGCGCAATAATTTTGGGGGAAAGGGGGAGCGGGGGTTAGGGGGGAGAGGGGGGAGGGGGGCAAGGAGGAGGGAGAAGGGGGAGGTGGGAGGGAAGTGAGGGGGGAGGGGAGGGTGGAGGGAGAGTGATGGGGAGGGAAGGAGGGGAGGGGAGGGAGGGGGAGGAGGGAGGGGAGGGGGAGGGGGGCGAGGGGGGAGGGAGGAGGGGGAGGGTGGGGGGGAAGGAAGCGGGGAGGGGCGGGTGGGGGAGAGTGATGGGCGAAGGAGGGCAGGGCAGGGAGGGGGGAGGAGGGAGGGAGGGGGAGGGGGAGGGGAGGGGGATGGGGAGGGGGAAGGGGGGAGGAGAAGGGAAGGAGGGGAAGGGAGGGGGAGGGAGGGGGAGGGGGAGGGGACAAGGATGGGGGAGGAGGGGAGGGGGGACGAGGAGAGGGGGAGGGGGTGGGGGGGAGAGGGGAACTGGGGAGTAGGGGAGGAGAGGGTGCTGCACCAATGCATGAGAGGTTTGGGCCCAATGGGTCCACTTGGTCTAGTTTAAGTTAAACATAAAAAACTAAAAAGGAACTTACATGGGGGTAACTGCGACAGGACCTGATGTTGTCGTTGAATCCCATCCAGCGCTGGTAGTCAGGATACTCCCCCCTGTTCAGGACATACTGGTACCCCATGTAGTTGGGTCTCTCGTACACCACCCACCAGTCACTGTCCACACGGATGGAGTTACAGCGGCTGAAGTAAGAGGACAGATCAGCACAGTCAGTGCTGCACTCATAGTGCCGGCCCTGGAAGTTCCTGTCCTCGTAGAAGATGATCTGTGGGGAGAGACAGGTTTTCAAATTGATAGATTCTCAAACTAGGAAATATTCACCAACAAATTCTAACATCGTTTGATGAACTAAATTGCCATTACCTTTCCCATTTTGAGCTCACAGTTCGCCTGGTAACTGATTGTGTGTAGCACAGTCTCACACAGCGAGGTATTTATACGCTGGCCAGGTAGCTTGGCTGGGCTATACTTTTGTTATTATAATGATGCAGGATTGAAATTCAGCAGATACCAATGAAAGCCATGGTAGAGTTTATTGTAGAAAAACTGTTGAAAGACACCTGATGTGTCAATAGACTCTTTCTATTTTGCTGTGTTGCCACTCTGATTGTTGTTTGAGCAAAAACAGTTTTGGAACAACGATTAGTCCATATTATCCTGCGTGGTGCTTTGTGTCAAACTGCAATGCCTCATGGGTAACCTTTGGACTAGAAGTTGATAAGTGGCAGGTGCCCATCACACCAAAGAAAAACTTGCCAATAACTACTTCCAGTTGAAGGAACTCTCACCATTTCCTTTGATCTGCGTTCATCTTCTTTCGTGTCCATCGTTCATGTTTCAAATGTTACATCGCTGTCATCGTCCGTCCTGAAAAGGGCGTAAGCTTCCGGTGACAGTCAGTGGGAGCCATCACTTGTACAGTAGACGATGGTGGCAGCAGAATTAGCTCAGGACACTTCCAGTTTCCAGCCCCGCGACGTGGACACTTCTGCTATGGGGCCGATATTGAGTTGCAATTCCATCTCCCTTTCCCTTACCACCAACACGGTGGCACAGCGGTAGAGTTGCTGCCTTACAGCACTTGCAGGGCCAGAGACCCGGGTTCCATCCTGACTACGGGCGCCGTCTGTACGGAGTTTATACGTTCTCCCCATGTCCGCATGGGTTTTCTCCGAGATCTTCAGTTTCCTCCCACACTCCAAAGACGTGCAGGTTTGTAGGTTAATTGGCTCAGTTAAAGTGTAAATCGTCCCTAGTATGCGTAGGATCGTGTTAATGTGCGGGGATCGCTGGTCGGTGCTGACTCAGTGGGCCGAAGGGCCTGATTCCGCTCTGTATATCTAAACTAAACTAAACTAAACATCCTGACAATCATCATTGACCTAAAATTGATATGTGCCAGGCATTTAACCACTATTAATGGATTAATGGATACAGAGGAATAGCAAAAGGCTAGCTTAGCGTCATGTGCACAAGTACAATGAGATAAGGTACAATAAATACCTTGTAGCAGCATTACAGGCTCATGGACTCAGATAACACACAAAACACTGAAAATCATACACAAATTACACATAAGGCCACTGTACAATGCAAGGGCCAGGAAGCGAGCGGGCAAGATCATCTCTGACCCCTCTCACCCTGGCCACAAACTCTTTGAAGCACTTCCCTCTGGAAGGCGACTCCGGACTGTCAAAGCAGCCACAGCCAGACATAAAAACTGTTTTTTTTCCCACGAGTGATAGCCCAGAACAAGGGGTCACAGTTTAAGGATAAGGGGGAAGTCTTTTAGGACCGAGATGGGAAAGTTTTGTTTCACACAGAGAGTGGTGAATCTGTGGAATTCTCTGCCACAGAAGGTAGTTGAGGCCAGTTCATTGGCTATATTTAAGAGGGAGTTAGATGGGGCCTTTGTGGCTAAAGGGATCAGGGGGTATGGAGAGAAGGCAGGTACAGGATACTGAGCTGGATGATCAGCCATGATCATATTGAATGGCGGTGCAGGCTAGAAGGGCCGAATGGCCTACTCCTGCACCTACTTTCTATGTTTCTATGTTTCTATGTTTCTACTCAAAAACCAAAGACTGTAGTCTCTCTTTTTTGCTCTGGTTTATTTTCACCCACATGTTTAGACCGTAATGGTGTATCCTTATTGTTTTGACGTGTTTATGCTTTATTCTTAATTGTTAACTGTATGTTTGTGTTGTCATTTGTGAGCGGAGCACCAAGGCACATTCCTTGTATCTGCACATACTTGGCCAATAAACGTATTCATATATTCATTCATCAGTCCGTGGTAGTGCAAGAGGTGGGGGTTGCCAATGTTCCATTGCCAAGGTAGGGTTCAGTTTACGTGGGTTGGTTCAAGAATCTGTGTAGGAAGGAACTGCGGATGCTGGTTTAAACCATAGAGTAACTCATCTCTGGAGAAATCTCATCAGGCAGCATCTCTGGAGAAAAGGAATAGGCGACGTTTTGGGTCGAGACCCTTCTTCAGACTCCAGAGACGTTACTCCAGCTTTTTGCGTCAGTCTTTGGTTCAAGAAGCAGATGGTTGTGGGAAAGTAGCTGTTTCTGAACTCAGTGGTGTGTGACATCAGGCTCCTGGTATTACAAAGATGTTCCATCTTACGTGAAAATGAGTGACAATTCCAAAAAAAGTTCCTTCACAGTTTTGAGGGCAACAATATATGCTCCCTGCTTAGGATACATACAAACTGCTGGAGTAACTCAGGGGGTCAGGCAGCATCTCTGGAGAGAAGGCATGGGTAACGTTTCGGGTCGAAACCCTTCTTCAGACTCTAATTGGCTTTGAATAAATGTTTTTTAGTTTAGTTTAGTTTAGAGATACAGCGCGGAAATAGGCCCTTTCGGCCCACCGTGTCCGCGCCGACCAGCGATCCCCGCACATTAACACTATCCTACACACCCTAGGGACAATTTTTACATTGACACAAGGCCAATTAACCTACAAACCTGTACGTCTTTGGAGTGTGGGAGGAAACCGAAGATCTCAGAGAAAACCCACGCAGGTCACGGGGAGAACGTACAAACTCCGTACAGACAGCACCCGTAGTGGGGATGGAACCCGTGTCTTCGGTGCTGCATTCGCTGTAAGGCAGCAACTCTACCGCTGCGCCACCGTGACCACCCGTAAAGTATGATAGTGGTGTTTAACAGGTGTTTTTGGTTATTCAGACAATCAAGGAAAATTACATTGAGGTAGAAGATCAGCCAGTTTATAGGGTCAAATAACTTGCTCACACTCCCAATTTATGTTTATGTTTTCTTAGTTTATTTTAGTTTTGATTCGAAATACAGTTTGGAAACAGGCCCTTCGGCCCACCGAGTCTGCACCGACCAGTGATCCCTGCACATTAACACTATCCTGCACTTAGCACTTGTTGTTGTTGTTGTTGTTCATCCTTCGGGTTGGAAGATGACCATGACTTCACTTTCAGTTGGAGGATTGGTGACTGTGGGTCCGGAAGTGACTGGTGAGGCCAATCCGGGCCCGGAAGGCACGCCCACACGTAGGACACAAGTGGATGGGTGCTGCAGTGGAAGTGGAGGTAGCCCGGGCCTTGCGCGCGGTGCGTTTCCTCTGGGCCTCTGCAGTGCGTCCGTTCTCTGCTGCACGGGCTCCTGTGGTGAGCTCGCTACGCCAGGTTGGGCGGTCCAGAGCAAGAGACTCCCAAGTGCTGAGGTTGATGTCCAAGTCTTTGAGGGACACTTTGAGGCAGTCCTTAAACTGCTTTTTCTGTCCTCCTACTGAGCGCTTGCCCTGACACAGTTCTCCACACAGAAGCTGTTTTGGCAGTCGTCTCTCGGGCATTCTGACAACATGGCCTGCCCATCTGGCTTGGGCTTTCCGTTATGGCGAGTCTGGAGGCTCGTTCTTTGTTAAAGAAGTTTATTGCGACAGCAACATTCGATTACAAAGTATAACGAACGAGATTACAGACAACCATTAACTCTAACTGTTCACTTCGAGGAACTCTCCCAACTGACTGGTTTTGGGCGCCAAAACCACACGTGACATCGCTGTCCAATCAGCGGGCTCAACTCCCTGGACCAATCCCTACGGTCGCACCCACACGTGACCTTGCTGGCCAATCTGAAGGTTCGACTCCTAGGACTAATCTCTATGGTCGCTACATGACCCCCCCCCCAGAACCCGAGGTACGGAACCTAGCAGGGAGCCGGATTTCGCGACCAGAACGAGTAAGGAGAGGGGCTGCAGGAACCACAGGAGCAGGGGGTCCCGGATCAGGTGGAACTGCAGGAGGACGGCCCCGCCGAGGCGGTTGGCCGACCAGGACAGGACGGTCCTGATCCAAGTGTGCAGGTTTGAGCCTGGACACAGAGACAAACTCACTCCTGCCCCCAACATCCAAGGTGAAGGTGACCGTCCCTTTATGCAACACGCGGAACGGTCCCTCATAGACCCTCTGCAACGGGGAACGATGGGCATCCCTACGCAGAAACACAAACTCACAGTCCTTCAAGGCAGGCGGTTCGTGCACCACGGAACACCCGTGACGTGAAGTAAGAACCGGAGCCAGGGAACCAACTCGCGCCCGGAGGGATGCTAAAACCGACGGAACCGAGGGCTGCTGACCAGAGGACTCCGGAAGGAAATCTCCGGGCACTCTGAGTGGCGAGCCATATACCAGTTCCGCGGACGAAGCACCGAGATCCTGCTTAGGAGCAGTACGGATGCCCAAAAGGACCCAGGGAAGTTGGTCTACCCAGTCCGGGCCGTCCAGCCTTGCACTGAGGGCCGCCTTAAGTTGCCTGTGAAACCTCTCCACGAGCCCATTAGCCTGTGGGTGGCACGCCGTGGTCTGCTGCAACTGGGAACCGTACAGCTCCACCAGCGTGGCCCAAAGGGCAGAGGTGAACTGGGACCCCCGGTCGGTGGTAATGACGGACGGAACACCGAAACGGGCCACCCAATGGAGGGCCAGGGCCCGTGCACAAGAGGCCGCGGAGGTATCGGACAACGGGAAGGCCTCCGGCCACCGGGTAAATCGGTCAACCACCATGAGCAGATGAGTGTAGCCCCTGGAGGAAGGTAAAGGCCCAACTAAATCAACATGAATATGGAAAAAACGGACCGCAGGGACCGCAAACTCCTGCACCGGAGGTTGGACATGCCGGTGAACTTTAGCGGTCTGGCAGGGAACACACGAACGGGCCCAAGCGGCTACCTGCTTACGCAGGCCATGCCACACAAACCTAGTGGCCACTAAGGCAGAGGTGGAGCGGGTGGACGGGTGCGCCAGCCCATGAATGGCATCAAACACCCGGCGCTGGAGGGCGGCCGGCACCACCGGCCTGGGGCGGGGAAGGGAAACATCACACCAGACTTTTGTACCCGCAGGCCCACAAGCCACTTGGGCCAACTTCAACCCCAAAGTGGTGGACTGGTATGCTGAGGCAGTGTCTGCCAGGCGCTGTGCCTCCGCAAGCTCCTGGAAATCCACCTCGCATTCCACCGCTGAAATTGGGGAAATGGCTGGCTGGGACAGGGCATGAGCAACGGCATTAAGCTTACCAGCGATGTGGCGAACATCGGTAGTAAACTCTGAGATGGCAGTCAGGTGCCGCTGCTGGCGGGCCGACCATGGGTCGGACACTTTCGAAAAAGCAAAAGTCAATGGTTTGTGGTCTGTAAAGGCCACAAATGGGCGGCCTTCTAGAAAATACCTAAAGTGACGGACAGCTAAATAGAGAGCCAGAAGCTCTCGGTCAAAGGCGCTATACTTCAGCTCAGCCGGATTAAGCTGTCGGCTGAAAAACGCCAAGGGCTGCCAACTACCATCTACCTGCTGTTCCAAAACCCCACCCACCGCCACGTCCGACGCATCGACTGTCAGGGCCGTGGGGGCGGAGGCGCTTGGGTGGACGAGCATGGTGGCGTCTGCCAGAGCCACTTTAGCTGCCCCAAAGGCCGTCTCAGCGGCCGCGGACCACTCCAACTCGACAGGTTTGCCTGCGAGACACTGGAAGAGCGGACACATGACCCGTGCCGCTGCCGGTACGAACCTATGGTAGAAATTCACCATGCCCACGAACTCCTGCAACCCCTTTACTGTGGTGGGTCGCGGGAAGGCACGGATAGCCTCCACCTTCTCGGGCAAAGGGGTGGGGCCGGCAGGGGTGATTCGGTGTCCTAAGAAATCAATAGAATGGAGGCCAAATTGACACTTGGAGGGTTGGATGATGAGCCCGTGGTCTTGGAGCCGCTGGAATACAGTCCACAAATGGGCTAAGTGTTCCTACTCCGAGCGGCTGGCGACCAGGATATCATCCAAATAAATGAAAACGAAAGACAATTCCCGACCAACATGGTCCATAAGCCACTGGAAAGCCTGTGCCGCGTTCTTCAAACCGAAAGGCATACGCAACCATTCGAACAACCCGAACGGAGTGATCGTGGCAGTCTTTGGTATGCCTCCGGACGCACAGGGATCTGGTGGTAGCCCCGCACCAAATCGGTATGGGGTAGCGGTCGGGCGTGGTGACGGCGTTAAGGCGCCGGTAATCGCCGCATGGTCTCCACCCCCCAGATGCTTTGGAGACCATATGCAACGGAGAGGCCCACGGGCTGTTGGACCGACGGACAATGCCCATTTGTTCCATCTTCCTGAATTCTGCCCGCGCCACCACCAGCTTGTCGGGCGGTAACCTCATGGCCCGAGCGAAGACGGGGGGTCCCTCGGTGCGGATGTGGTGGACCACGCCATGCCGGGCAGAAGGGGCGTCGAACCGCTGAACGAGCAGCTCCGGAAACTCCGCCAGGACCGCAGCATACGGGTCGGGGGCCGCGAAGACGGCCTGGACAGTTGGGTTGGGCAGGGTGGCGGCAGGCGGAGTGGCGGGCTCATTGCTGCTGGCGGAGGGTCGAAGGCCGTTACCGCGGACATCGGGGACTAGTGAAAAGGCCCAGAGGAAATCTGCGTCCAGGATCGCCTGACCGACTTCCGCGATGATGAATGGCCATTCGTACGTGCGGATGCCTAAAGCCAGAGACATTGCCCGTGTACCATACGTGCGGATGGGGCTGCCGTTAACCGCGATGAGGGTAGGCCCTTTCTTACCCGATCGGGCTTCGAGGTCGGTCGGCGGCACGATGCTGACTATGGCTCCCGTGTCAACCAAAAATTCCATGTCCGTGAATCGATCTCGGACGTAGAGGCGTCGGTTCTGGCCAATCGCGACCGCCTCTATGTACGATCGGCCGAGGCATTTCCCGAGAAGGTGCAAGGTGAGCGGCAGTTGCGGGCTTCTCCACCCCATCGTAGATGGTAATAGCACCAGCCGCGCTTGTGCGGATCCTTTTGGCGGGGTTTTGGAGAAATGGCGGGAGACGCGGCGCCATCTTGGTGCCGCTGCAGACCGCCCGCTGATGCCGAGACCCTGTTGATAGAACTGTTTCTTTTTTATTTGGATGCCATGAACGCATCAGCTTTCTTCGCATATGCCACGGGGTCCTTAAAAGAACAATCCGTGAGCATGAGCTTGACATCTTCGGGAAGCTGCTCGGAATGCCTGCTCGAACATGAGGCAATCCGTGTGTTCATCTGCCAGCGCCAACATTTCGGTCATGAGGGCGGACGGCAGCCGATATCCGAGATCCGGTAGGTGCATAAGCCTCTCAGCTCCATCATGCCTACTGAACCCGAAGGTTCAAAGCAAGAGTACCTTCAGTGCCTCGTACTTGCCGTCTGCAGGAGGGGAGGTGATGAACCGCATTACCCGTGCGGTCGTCTCCGGCGGTAGAGCACTGACGAGGTAATAGTACTTTGTCTCGTCCGTTGAGATGTTTCTTAGGTGAAACTGAGCTTCGGCATGGACAAACCAAGATTGTGGTTGGTGTGCCCAAAACGACGGGAGGTGAACGCTGACCGCGTTTAGCTGCGGTGTGCCGGGCGTAGGAACCGAAGACGAGTCGTCTTGTTCACCCATGGTAGGTGATCGGCTGGATCACGTCGGGGTCACCAATATGGCGAGTCTGGAGGCTCGTTCTTTGTTAAAGAAGTTTATTGCGACAGCAACATTCGATTACAAAGTATAACGAACGAGATTACAGACAACCATTAACTCTAACTGTTCACTTCGAAGAACTCTCCTAACTGACTGGTTTTGGGCGCCAAAACCACACGTGACGTCGCTGTCCAATCAGCGGGCTCAACTCCCTGGACCAATCCCTACGGTCGCACCCACACGTGACCTTGCTGTCCAATCTGAGGGTTCGACTCCCAGAACCAATCTCTCTGGTTGCTACACCGTAACACTTACTCCAAGCCAATTAACCTACAAACCTGTAAGGTTTGGAGTGTGGGAGGAAACCGAAGATCTTGGAGAAAACCCACGCAGTCACGGGGAGAACGTACAAACTCCGTACAGACAGCACCCGTAGTCAGGATGGAACCTGGGTTTCTGGCGCTGTAAGCGCTGTAAGGCAGCAACTCTACCGCTGCGCCCCATTTCCTATTTCAAAGGGTTCAAAGGTTTCAAAGGTCTGTTTATTGTCACGTGTACCAATTAAGATACAGTGATATTCAAATTACCATACTAAAAAAAAATCAACAAGACACACAACTACATAAACGTTAACATAAACATCCACCACAGCAGATTCCCCACATTCCTCACTGTGATGGAAGGCAATAAAGTCTAAACTTCTTCCTCTTTATTCTCCTGCGGTCGGGACAGTCGAATCATCCGCAATCGGGGCAATCGAAGCTCAGGGCGATCAAAACCCCCGTGTCCGGGCGGTGGAAGCCCCCGCGTTGGGGCGTTCAAAGCCCCCGTGGCTTGGAGCTCCCAATGTCGGTCTCTAACCAGAGACGGTGAACTCCACGATGTTAAGTCCGCAGGATCCCGTGGTTGGAGCTCCCGAAGTCGGACTCCAGCAGAAGCTGCCAGCTCCTCGATGTTAGGCTGCAGTGCGGATGGAGATACCTTACGAAAAAAATCACATCTCCGTTGAGGTAAGAGATTTAAAAAGGAGATCCACCGGGGACGCCACAATGGCAGTCCCTCACCTACAGTCTGTCTGTCCTTTTTGAACACTTTTTGGTATTTTTGGTAAAGTTTTAAAAGTTTGTGTAAATGTTCTCTTGTTTGTTTTATGTGGGGGTTGGGGAGGGGGTCGGGGGAGACTTTTTTTCAATCTCTTACCTTGCCGGAGATGCGATTGTTTTCCGGATCGTATCTCCGGTCGCTCTGCGGCCTAACATTGTGGAACTGGTGGCCTTGCCTGGGACTGACCGCGGCACGTGGACTTACCATCTGAGCGGGTGATCCCTTGCCTGGGATCGACTCTCCAACCGCGGCCTGCGGACTTTAACATCAAGGAGCTGGCAGTCTCGGGTTGAGACCGATGTCGGGAAGCTCCAAACCACACGAGGTTCGACGGGCCCCGACCCGGGGTAGATCGCCCAGTGCTAAGGAGCTGAGATTCCTCCCCCCCCCCGATGCAGGAGGTTAAGGAAGGCCCACCGACGGCTACGGGAGTCAAGATCATCCCGTCAACGGAAGGTTAGAGGCCCCCGACCGCTGGAGGACAAAGAAGGGAGAGATTGAACTTTTTTTAACCTTCCATCACAGTGAGGAATGTGGAGGAGTCACTGTGGTGGATGTTCATGTTAAATGTATTTTGTGTGTCCTGCTGCTTTTTATTGTTTTGACTGTACGGCAAATGAAATTCCTCGTATGTTGCAAAACACACTTGGCTAATAAAGTATGATTGTGATTATGAAAAAGAGCCCCCACCAGCGCAGGCAGCACGGCCATCTTGTTTTTCAGCGAGCGCAGGCAGCATGGCCATCTTGATTTTCAGCGACCTCACATTCCCCACTGTGATGGAAGGCAAATAACTTTTACCTTCTTCCACCTTTTCTCCCGCGGTCGGGGCGATCGAACCATCCGCAGTCGGGGGCAATCGAAGCTCCCGCAGTTGGCGATTGAAGCTCCTGCAACGGGGCGATCGAACCATCCGCAGTCGGGGCGATCGAAGCTCCTGCAGTTGGCGATCGAAGCTCCTGCAACGGGGCGATCGGGCCTCCCGCGATCGGGGCGGTCGAAGCTCCTGCGGTTGGAGCTCCCGAAGACGATCCCTAACAAAGGGACCGCCAGCTCCACGATGTTTACCGCAGTGCAGACGGAGATACGATACGGAGAAAGTTTCAACCAACACCCCCCCACCCCCCACATAATACAAAACAAAATTTACACTAAAACATAAAAATAACACAGTCTAAAAACAACAAAAGAAGAAAGGGACGAGACAGGCTGTTGGTGGGGCTGCCATGTACGGCGCCACCCGGTGGATGGAGTGCAGACGGAGAAGTTAATGTTGGGTGATTGCAACCTTGCAAGAGTCAGGGTGGGAGAACATGTCGTCCATATTACTGTGGGTCAATAGTAGATGCCAGTCAACAATCTGCGTCCTGTGATGGAGACAGAGAAATCACAAGTGATAGGAGTAGAATTAGGCCATTCGGCCCATTAAGTCTACTCTGCCATTCAATCATGGCTGATCTATCTCTCCCTCCTAACCCCTTTCTCCTGCCTTCTCCCCATAACCCTTGACACCCATACTAATCAGGAATCGATCTATCTCTGCTTTAAATCGAGATCGAGAAATGTCACGGTGGTGCAGCGACAGATATGCTGCCTCACAGCAAATGCAGCGACGGAGACTCAGGTTCGATCCCGACTACGGGTCCTGTCTGTACGGAGTTTGTACGTTCTCCCCGTGACCTGCGTGGGTTTTCTCCGAGATCTTCAGTATCCTCCCACACTCCAAAGACGTGCAGGTTTGTAGGTTAATTGGCTCGGTAAATGTAAACAATGTCCCTAATGGGAGTAGGATCGTGTTAATGTGCGGGGATCGCTGGTCGGCGCGGACCCGGTGGGCCGAAGGGCCTGTTTCCGCACTGTATCACTAAACTAAACTAAAAAGTGTCAGAGAATGTCCAAGTGAATTTGAGGGGAGGCTGGAAGTTTCTGGTATAGTTGATGAAATCGCTGAAACATAGAAACATAGAAAATAGGTGCAGGAGGAGGCCATTCAGCCCTTCAAGCCTGCACCGCCATTCATTGTGATCATGGCTGATCATCCACAATCAGTAGCGCGTGCCTGCCTTCTCCCCATATCCCTTGATTCCACTAGTCCCGAGAGCTCTAACTCTCTCTTAAATCCATCCAGTGAATTGGCCCCCACTGCCATCGGTGGCAGAGAATTCCACAAATTCACAAATCTCTGGATGAAAAAGTTCCTTCTCACCTCAGTTTTAAATGGCCTCCCCTTTATTCTAAGACTGTGGCCCCTGGTTCTGGACTCGCCCAACATTGGGAACATTGGGAACATTTGGAACATGGGTGCAGATAGCAGCCCTGATGCAGTTGTCAATATAATGGAGAAGGATGGTGGCTGAGGATGGGAAGTCTCCTGATGTGAAGACCCACTTGGCTCCATCTGCCATTTGTTTTCCTTGTCAGCTTCCATCTGTCACCCATCTGCCTTTGTTCCCCTACTCCACCCCTTCCCTTCCCCCATCTGGCTCCATCTCCCCAGCATCTTTCAACCCTTCTCAGTCCGTCTATCATCTACTGGTCCCGGTCTCATTCTTAGCCGATCCCCTTCATTCTTGCTATCTTCCGTCCCCATTCTCAGTCCCGATGCAGCACCTCAACACTAAACGTTGAATGTTAATTTACTCTCCCAGCAGGTGCTGCTTGACCATTTACAGAGCCATAGAGTCTTACAGCGTGGAAACTGGCCCTTCGGCCCAACTTGCCCACAACTTGTCCCATCTACATTAGTCCCACCTGCCTGCATTTGGCCCATATCCCTCCAAACCTGTCCTATCCACGTGCCTGTCTAAATATTTCTCCAGCAATTTATGGTTTGCAGAATTGGGAATGACAGTTCTTTCATCATGGCACAGAGGTAAGGCCTCGTGACCATAGTGCTGACGTCCAGTCCTTGGATGAGAAGGGGCAAAGCATAGGGGAAGGACTTGACATAATCCACTGTACATTCCACTGAAATTGATTAGATTTGGAAGTATAAGAAGTGTAAGAAAATAACTGCAGATGCTGGTACAAATCAAAGGTATTTATTTCACAAAATGCTGGAGTAACTCAGCTGGTCAGGCAGCATCTCAGGAGAGATGGAATGGGTGACGTTTTGGGTCGAGACCCTTCTTCAGAAGTATGACTTCCTGGAGCAGATTAAGGTGGTTCTAATTTGATTGTTGCACATATCCTTGTGAAAAAAGTGTTTTCTTTCATATCTCATATGCCTTATCTTTGATCTTTATTTCCAACAAGATGTAGTTGGATTTATTTGTCCATCTGTCTCAATGGCTTTAATGAGGCAAAATGGATGACCCTCTTACATACCATTAGCATCTACAATATTGAGCCACCGGGGGGCAGCGCGATGGCAGCCTCACCTACAGTCTGTCTGTCCTTTTCATCTTTTTTTTGTTATTTTTGGTGAGGTTTAAAATTATGTGTTAATGTTCTCTGGTTTGTTTTGTGTGGGGGGTGGGGGAGGGGGTTGGGGCAAACTTTTTTTCAATCCCTTACCTTGCCGGAGATGCGATTGTTTCCTGGATCGTATCTCCGGTCGCTCTGCGGCCTAACATCGTGGGCTGGAGGCCTTGCCCGGGACTGACTTTGAGCCCCACCGCGGGGCGTGGACTTACCATTGGAGCGGGCGATTCCTTGCCTGGGATCGACGCTCCAACGCGGCATGCGGACTTTAACATCGAGGAGCTCACAGTCTCGGGTTGAGACCGATGTCGGGAAGCTCCAAAAGCCGCACGAAGTTCGACTAGCCCCGACCCGGGGTAGATCGCCCGGCGTGGGGGAGCTGAGATCCCCCCCAATAACATGTTCATGTTAAAATGTATTTTGTGTGTCCTTTTGCTTTTTATTGTTAGGACTGTAAGCCAAATGAAATTCCTCTTATGTTGCAAAACATACTTGGCTAATAAAGTATGATTGTGAATTTAGAATTCAATTGTGAATTGTCAAAAGAATAAACAAATAAACATAAAAGTGGCTCATAAAGAAGAGAATATTTTATTATTCCCAACAATATTTCACAAGAGATAATGAAAAATAGCGGAAATCTAGAAGTCCCTCATGTGCCTGAAAGACCCGATGGTGGAGTTGTAACCCCCCCAGTCATTGTATTTCCTGTACTCCCCGGGTCTCATGAAGTACTGTCGGCCTCTGTAGTTGGGCTGTTCATAGAAGATCCAGTAACCATCCATCACTTGGCAGGAGTGGATGTCACGGTTACGGAAACGATCGTAGACAGAGGGACAGTCGTCCATGAATTCCATCATCTGTCCTCCAAAGTCAGGCCTCTCGTAAATCTTCATCCTGTAGTTGCTCCCTCGGTACTGCAATGGGAAGAAGATGGTGATTGCCTTGATGCACCCAACATTCAGTCTCTGAAAGGCAACCTCCCAGTGGGATTGAAGTTTGCAGGTGGGTGTAGATAGTATTTTACAACCAGCCACAATCCAGTTAACTGGATTGTATAGGCGACTTGGCTTGTATACACTGGAATTTAGAAGGATGAGAGGGGATCTTATCGAAACGTATAAGATTATTAAGGGGTTGGACACGTTAGAGGCAGGAAACATGTTCCCATGGGGGAGTCCAGAACAAGGGGCCACAGTTTAAGAATAAGGGGTAGGCCATGTAGAATGGAGATGAGGAAAAACGTTTTCAGTCAGAGAGTTGTGAATCTGTGGAATTCTCTGCCTCAGAAGGCAGTGGAGGTCAATTCTCTGAATGCATTCAAGAGAGAGCTAGAAAGAGCTCTTAAGGATAGTGGAGTCAGGGGGTATGGGGAGAAGGCAGGAATGGGGTACTGATTGAGAATGATCAGCCATGATCACATTAAATGGCGTTGATGGCTCGAAGGGCCGAATGGCCTCCTCCTGCACCTATTGTTTATTGTCTATTGTAACTCTAGTGTAGCAATTGATTATCGACTGACTATCAGCCAGTATCCATTTCTGTTTGGAGGGCTGGTAAACCTTAGGGACCGTGAGGACCATTATATTTTTGATGTTTAGGATGTATCGTGCCAGCACCTCTAATCTTTTTTGGGGATTGGTCTTGAACCTCAAGGTCTAGGAGATGATCTTCTCCGAGATCTTTGGTTTCCTCCCACACTCCAAAGATGAACAAGAATGGCTCGGTATAAATGTAAATTGTCCCCAGTGTGTGTAGGATACTGTTAATAGTTAGACAGAGCTGTAGGGGCTAGTGGGATCAAGGGATATGGGGAGAAGGCAGGCGCAGGTTACTAATTGGGGATGATCAGCCATGATCACATTGAATGGCGGTGCTGGCTCGAAGGGCCAAATGGCCTCCTCCTGCAGCTATTTTCTATGTTTCTATGTTACTAATATGCGGGGATTGCTGGAAAGTACTGTTAATATGCGGGGATCGCCGGTCGGCACGGACTCAGTGGCCCAAAGGGCCCGTCTCTATATCTCTAAACTAAACTACAATTTTGCCTCATTAAAGCCAGATGGACAAATAAATCCAACTATATCTTGTTGGGAATAAGGATCGAAGATGACCCCACGGGTCCCACTCTGATAGTTGAGAAATCACGACCAATGACACCCTCTCAGTAACCGTGCCATAAAACTGACAATAAAACCAAACAATAGGAATAAAATGAAGAATGTCCGAGCCAACCAAAACTGCAACAAAGTAGAGTAAGGTTTGGAACAGGAAAGTCAAGACTGCTTCCATCTGGGACACAAATACTTTGGATATTTTGGTTGTCGATATTAGTTGCGTCTAAGAGACGTTTTCCATCATTTTCAATATAATTTTATAACACCTAAAACTAATGGTTTCAATGGTGAGGTATCTTTCAATAGTTTAAACATCCTTCGTGATAATCATTTTACCATTCACATTACTTAGCGTGAAATAATTTGTCCAATTATGATGCTTGAACTTGCACCTCAAGCATATGTTGAAAGACTGGAGCGTCAGACAGGACTGGAGTCAGGGGGTATGGGGAGAGGGCAGGAACGAGGTACTGATTGTGGATGATCAGCCATGATCACATTGCTGGCTCGAAGGGCCGAATGGCCTACTCCTGCACCTCTTGTCTATTGTCCATTGTCTAATATCTCGCCCTTGGAATAAATCTGCATAGATACTGTACGGATAAAGTTATTTATGTGTACCCATTATAACAAATGTAGGATTACATAGATGTTTCACAAACACATTCTTACTGCGCGTGGAAAGAGGAGTGGAGCTTGCTTGTGAGATGCATCGAAAACAAATTGGTGCAGCGGTAGACAATAGACAATAGACGATAGGCAATAGGTGGAGGAGTAGGCCATTCGGCCCTTCGATCCAGCACCACCATTTACTGTGATCATGGCTGATCATTCTCAATCAGTACCCCGTTCCTACCTTCTCCCCATACCCCCTGACTCCGCTATCCTTAAGAGCTCCATCTAGCTCTCTCTTGAATGCATTCAGAGAATTGGCGTCCACTGCCTTCTGGGGCAGTGAATTCCACAGATTTACAACTCTCTGACTGAAAAAGTTTTTCCTCATCTCCGTTCTAAATGGCCTACCCCTTATTCTTAAACTGTGGGCCCTGGTTCTGGACTCCCCCAACATTGGGAACATGTTTCCTGCCTCTAACATGTCCAACCCCTTAATAATCTTATACGTTTCGATAAGATCCCCTCTCATCCTTCTAAATTCCAGTGTATACAAGCCGAGTCGCTCCAATATTTCAACATATGACAGTCCCCCCATTCCGGGAATTAACCTAATAAACCTATGCTGCACGCCCTCAATAGCAAGAATATCCTTCCTCAAATTTGGAGACCAAAACTGCACACAGTACTCCAGGTGCGGTCTCACTAGGGCCCTGTACAACTGCAGAAGGACCTCTTTGCTCCTATGCTCAACTCCTCTTATCATCATATCATATATATACAGCCGGAAACAGGCCTTTTCGGCCCACCAAGTCCTTGCCGCCCAGCGATCCCCGCACATTAACACTATCCTACACCCACTAGGGACAATTTTTACATTTACCCAGCCAATTAACCTACATACCTGTACGTCTTTGGAGTGTGGGAGGAAACCGAAGATCTCGGAGAAAACCCACGCAGGTCACGGGGAGAAAGTACAAACTCCTTACAGTTCAGCACCCGTAGTCAGGATCGAACCTGAGTCTCCGGCGCTGCATTCGCTGTAAAGCAGCAACTCTACCGCTGCGCTACCGTGCCTCTTGTTATGAAGGCCAACATTCCATTGGCTTTCTTCACTGCCTGCTGTACCTGCATGCTTCCTTTCAGTGACTGCTGCACTAGGACACCCAGATCTCGTTGTACGTCCCCTTTTACTAACTTGACACCATTTAGATAATAATCTGCCTTCCTATTCTTACCACGAAAGTGGATAACCTCACACTTATCCACATTAAACAGCATCTGCCATGCAACCGCCCACTCAAACAACCTGTCCAAGTCACCCTGCAACCTCATAGCATCTTCCTCACAGTTCACACTACCACCCAACTTTGTATCATCTTCAAATTTGCTAATGGTACTTTTAATCCCTTCATCCAAGTCATTAATGTATATTGTAAATAGATGCAGTCCCAGCACCGAGCCTTGCGGTACCCCACTAGTCACTGCCTGCCATTCTGAAAGGGACCCATTTATCCCCACTCTTTACTTTCTGTCTGCCAACCAATTTTCTATCCATGTCAGTACCCTACCCCCAGAGTTGTTGCCTTACAGCGAATGCAGCGCTGGAGACCCGGGTTCCATCCCGACTACGGGTGCTGTCTGTACGGAGTTTGTACGTTCTCCCCGTGACCTGAGTGGGTTTTCTCTGTGATCTTCGGTTTCCTCCCACACTCCAAAGATGTACAGGTTTGTGGGTTAATTGGCTGGGTAAATGTAAAAATTGTCCCCAGTGTGTGTAGGATAGTGTTAATGTGCGGGGATCGCTGGTCGGCGCGGACCCGGTGGGCCGAAGGGCCTGTTTCCGTATCTCTAAACTAATCAACAATTTGCAATTTCCTACTCCTCAATCTGGATGAAATCTGCAAACCAGGAATGATGACTGACCTGTGGGTAACTGCGACAGGACCTGATGTTGTTGTTGAATCCCATCCAGCGCTGGTAGTCAGGATACTCCCCCCTGTTCAGGACATACTGGTACCCCATGTAGTTGGGTTTCTCGTACGCCACCCACCAGTCACTGTCCACACGGATGGAGTTACAGCGGCTGAAGTAAGGAGACATGTCAGCACAGTCAGTGCTGCACTCATAGTGCCGGCCCTGGAAGTTCCTGTCCTCGTAGAAGATGATCTGTGGGGAGAAATAAAAATGCACCAATGGAGTTTTTACTTTTTCCAATGAGCTGCTAAAACATATGATCTTTTTGAAGGTGAGCCTTACCTTTCCCATTTTCAGTTTGGATAATCGAGTCCCAATGCTTGGTATTTATATATCTGAGTCAATGCTGTGAAAGAGAATGTCTTTGCGATTTCAACAAATCCCAGCACGTCAGCAAAATAAACTGTGAATTGAAATGGGTTAGGGATATTTCAAGAAAACTCTCGTACGCACAGTAAACGAGCGATGTGCTTTCGTGTCATTTTGATTATTTTGTTGCTGTTGTCTACACTGCAGTTGTTTGAATGATTCGGGACGAAAGTCAGGAAAAAGCGACAAAGCCATTCTAGAATAGTAAAGGCACAGAAAACACTTGAGAGACACCTGATCCATTGCAAATTGTGCAAACATTGCTGCCCGGCCACTTCAGTTGTTGGAACAAACTCGCCTGCGGTCAGCTCTCTCAAGGGCCTGTCCCAGTTACACAATCTTTAAGGCGACTGCCGGCGACTGTCAAAGGGCGGCACGGTAGCGCAGCGGTAGAGTTGCTGCTTTACAGCGATTGCAGCGCCGGAGACTCAGGTTCGATCCTGACTACGGGTGCTGCACTGTAAGGAGTTTGTACGTTCTCCCCGTGACCTGCGTGGGTTTTCTCCGAGATCTTCGGTTTCCTCCCACACTCCAAAGACGTACAGGTATGTAGGTTAATTGGCTGGATAAATGTAAAAATTGTCCCTAGTGGGTGTAGGATAGTGTTAATGTACGGGGATTACTGGGCGGCACGGACTTGGAGGGCCGAAAAGGCCTGTTTCCGGCTGTATATATATGATATGATGATATGATGATATGAGATCGCCAAAATGTTCTTTTACCCTACGACAATGCCGAGTCAGGTCGATACAAGTTACTTGTTTTGTGAAACTAGCACCTGGCTAAGAGATTACACCGTCTTCGGAAACATCGCAAAATTCCCACGCTTACCTGACCGTCAAACTGTCGCCTCCAATCTACCTGTCAAATGTCCTGACGGTAAATAAATTGGTTAAACAAAACTATCTTCTGGTATCTTCAAATGTCTTTTCTTAATTTAATATTACGTGCTTCTAAATGTATCTGCGACAACCTAGCAAACCTGGGGACAGCATGCGACAGCGCCCGCAATAAGCTATGATACCTGGCGACAAGCCAGCTGTCACCGAGAAAGTTCTATCTGGAACTTTCCGCGACGATCCTAAAACAGCATCTGGATAGTTCAACTCGAGGAGGGACCACACTGGACGTATCGGGGAACAAGCCTGGCCAGGTGATGGGTTTTTCCGTGGAAGAACATTTTGTTGATGGTGATGACAGCTCCGTGAGCTTTAAGATTGATTTGAATAGGGATATGTCTGGTCCTTGGGGATAAGTATTACATTGGTGTAAAGCAGATGACAAAATAATTAGGCATGAGCTAGGGAGAGTAAGTTGGGAGCAGTCGTTATTGGGTAAGTTGGCATCTGGCATGTAGGAGTCCATTAAATGGCAGTTGATCAAAGTTCAGGCCATATGATCCAGTAAGGACGAGGGTTAAGGATGGCAAAGGAAGGGAAACATGGACGACCAAAGAGGTTGTAAATTTTATCAAGAAGAATAAGGAAGCGTATGTCAATCTGAAGGAGGGTCTCAACTACAGGTGCCAACTATCTCACTCCCAAATAAGGGAAAAGGTGACGTCACCGCCCCTGTCCGGAGTTGCATTGTCCAGGCCTACAGTGTCCAGGCATACGATGTTCAGGCATATGGTGTTCGGCCTACGGTGTCCGGGCCTACAGTGGCCGGGCCTACAGTGTCCGGGCCTACAGTGGCCTGGCCTACAGTGTCCGGGCCTACAGTGTCCGGGCCTACAGTGGCCGGGCCTACAGTGTCCGGGCCTACAGTGTC
>NC_135960.1:69962370-70032974 GCF_053455715.1 Rhinoraja longicauda | reverse complement strand
CAAAGACCCAAAGTGCTGGTGTGCCGGAGTACAATCTAACTCGGTTTAGATTATAAAACTTTGACATTATAAATATATAAATACAACTTATCAAAACAGGAGGCGCTGTGGTCGAGTTGCTGCCTTACAGCGCCAGAGATTTAGGTTCGATCCTGACTATGGCTGCTGTGTGTATGGAGTTTGTACATTATAGACAATAGACAATAGGTGCAGGAGGAGGCCATTCAGCCCTTCGAGCCAGCACCACCATTCAATGTGATTATGGCCTCCTTCCAGTCAAATCTGGCCAGCTCCTGCCTCATGCCTCTGTAATCCCCTTTGCTATACTGTAATACTGACACTTCCGATTTTCCCTTCTCCCTCTCAATTTATAGATTAAAACTTATCATATTGTGGTCACTGCCTCCTAATGGCTCATTTACCTTGAGTTCCCTTATCAAATCAGGTTCATTACACAACACTAAATCCAGAATTGCCTTCTCCCTAGTAGGCTCCAGTACAAGCTGTTCTAAGAATCCATCTCGGAGGCACTCCACAAACTCTCTTTCCTGGGGTCCATTGCCAACCTGACTTTCCCAGTCTACCTGCATGTTGAAATCTCCCATAACCACCGTAGCATTACATTTGTGACATGCCAATTTTAGCTCTTGATTCAACTTGCACCCTATGTCGAGGCTACTGTTTGGGGGCCTGTAGATAATTCCCATTAGGGTCTTTTTACCCTTACAATTCCTCATTTCTATCCATACTGATTCTACATCTCCTGATTCTATGTCCCCCCTTGCAAGGGAGTGAATATCATTCCTTACCAATAGAGCGACCCCACCCTCTCTGCCCACCTGTCTGTCTTTTCGATAGGTCGTATACCCCTGAATATTCAGTTCCCAGCCCTGGTCCTCTTGTAGCCATGTCTCTGTAATTCCCACAACATCATACTTGCCAATGTCTAACTGAGCCTCAAGCTCATCCACTTTATTTTTTATACTTTGCACATTTAAATACAACACTTTAACTTCGGTATTCACCTCCCCTCTCACACCAGTCACCATTGGCCCTGACCGTACTCTCTTATCCCTTCTAGAACTTTCCTTCCCATTGATTTGAGAGTCCTTTGCAATTTCTCCTGTATTTGCTTCCCCTTTAACTCCATCTTCGTATTCCCAATTTGTCAACCCCTCACATTCTCTCTGTGTCTGCGTAGGTTTTCTCCGGGTGCTCCGGTTTCCACCCACACTCCAAAGACGTACAGATTTGTAGGTTGTGTAGGAAAATAACTGCAGATGCTGGTACAAATCGAAGATATCACAAAATGCTGGATCGGTGATGTTTCAGAGTGCTGGAGTAACTCAGCGGGTCAGGCAGCATCTCTGGAGAACATGGATAGGTGACGTTTCACAGAGTGCTGGAGTAACTCAGCGGGTCAGGCAGCATCTCTGGAGAACATGGATAGGTGACGTTTCACAGAGTGCTGGAGTAACTCAGCGGGTCAGGCAGCATCTCTGGAGAACATGGATTGGTGACGTTTCGGGTTGGGACCTCTGGCCAGAGTAGTTTAGTTTTGCTTGGTTTAGTTTGGAGACACAGCGCAGAAACAGGCCCTTCGGCCCACTGAGTCCGTGCCCATCAACCCATACACTAGTTCTATCCTACACACTAGGGACAATTTACAGAGGCCAACTAACCTACAAACCTACCAAACGCAGGCTCGGCGATCATTTCGCTCAGCACCTTCGCTCAGTCCGCCTTAACCAACCTGATCTCCCAGTGGCTGAGCACTTCAACCCCCCTCCCACTCCCAGTCTGACCTTCCTGTCATGGGCCTCCTCCAGTGTCATAGTGAGCCCCACCGCAAATTGGAGGAACAGCACCTCATATTTCGCTTGGGCAGCTTACACCCCAGCGGTATAAACATTGACTTCTCCAACTTTAGATAGTTCCTCTGTCCCTCTCTTCCCCTCACCCTTCCCAGTTCTCCCACTGTCTTCCTGTCTCCACCTATATCCTTTCTTTGTCCCGCCCCCCTGACATCAGTCTGAAGAAGGGTCTAGAATCGAAGCGTCAACCATTCCTTCTCTCCAGAGATGCTGCCTGACCCGCTGAGTTACTCCAGCACTCTGTGAAACGTCACCGATCCATGTTCTCCAGAGATGCTGCCTGACCCGCTGAGTTACTCCAGCACTCTGTGAAACATCACCAATCCACGTTCTCCAGAGATGCTGCCTGACCCGCTGAGTTACTCCAGCACTCTGTGAAACGTCACCTATCGACGTTCTCCTGAGATGCTGCCTGACCCGCTGAGTTACTCCAGCGCTCTGTGTCTATTTTAGTTGAGCTTTGGGGATGGGTGTGAACAGACTGGCGTTGTGTTCACTGCAATTCCATCCTACACAAGAGGAGGTTCTCTGCAGTGATGTTACTGATGATAGTGTAACGTATAGAGTGACAGTGATGCATTGTTGCTGGAGATGCAGTGTTGCAACAATGAGCGAGAATAGAAAGTACTGCACGCAAACTATGCTGCAGAAAACAGTGCACAGTGGTGCAGCGGTAGAGTTGCCGCCTTACAACGCCAGAGACCCAGGTTCAATCCTGACTACTGGTGCTGCCAATATGGAGTTTGTACGTTCTCCCCGTGACCGGCCTGTATTTTCTCCGGGATATCCGGTTTCCTTCCACACTCCAAAGACGTACAGGTTTGTCGGCTAAATTGGCTTGGTATAATTGTAAATCATCCCCAGTGTGTGTAAGATAGTGTTAGTGTGCTGGGCATCACTGGTCGGCATGGACTCAGTGGGCCGAAGGGCCTGTTGCTGTGCTGTATCTCTAAACTAAACTAAATTAAATGTATCAGATCAGTGATAGTGATGAGAAAATACTCAACGTGTGAAAGTGAAGCATATTGATGACAAAATGACTCAATGATGATAGTGGGGATAGAACGTTGGTGACAGTCGTTGTGCAATGCATTGTAGTGCAACCTAGGATAGTGGTTACAGAAGGAAGCCCACACAGAGATGACAGTGATGAGGTTTGGGGTGAATGCATGCGCTGGATCGGAGGTAGTGGTGGCAGCTTGGGCCACAGCAGTAACGTTGTGGTAGAGGGCACAACAGCAATAAATAAATATAATATAAATTGTCTCCTTGTAATGGCTAAATGAACTGGATAGTAAGGACAGAGTATGCAACGACAACGATGGTGATGATGGAATCTAGCACATTGTTGATGGTAGAAGGTTGGATCATTGATGGGAATGATGAGAGTTCAAGTGATCGGAGCAGAATTAGGCCATTCGGCCCATCAAGTCCACTCCGCCATTCAATCATGGCTGATCTATCTCTTCCTCCTAACCCCATTCTCCTGCCTTCTCCCCATAACCCCTGAATCATGATTTGCAATGTTCTTTGTTGTAGTTGCACCAGGGAGCAGTTTGCACTATCTCATCCAATAGTACCTAGTACTACTGACTATTAATTTATTGTAGTGTTGATTATTGAACATCTTGGTGTGTTTAAAGGGGCCTGTAGAGTTGCAGCAAGTAAGAATTTCATTGCGCTGTTGTAGTACAGATAGCAACGAATCAAACTTGACTCGTGAAAGTGCCGCAGCTGTGTTAGTCAAGGGAGAGTACCCCAAGCAACCAAAGTAGCAATGAAGATTATAATATTAATAAGAAACCCAACAAAAGGGGGTACAATAGATAACAGAAGAGTGAAGACCAGGAATGGCTGAACGCTCTTGGGAAAGAATAGTGTGGATAGAGCAGGGTAGGACTTTGTAACATGGGGGCTTGATAATGCTCACTCCCCTCTCCCCCCCCCCCCCCCCCCCCCCCCATCCCCAGCTGGGAAGAAACTGTACCTGAACCCGGAGGTGTGCGTTTTCACACTTCTTGCCCGATGGGAGAGGGGAGAAGAGGGAGTGACTGGGGTGAGACTCGGCCTTGATTATGCTGCTGGCCTTGCCGAGGCAGCGCGAGGTGTGGATGGAGTCAATGGAAGGGAGGTTTGTTTTGTGTGATGGTCTGGGCTGCGTCCACAATTCTCGACAATTCTTTATATATAAGTATAGTATACAAATGTATACACTTAATAAATCTTTAAAATACCCCTGGCCTTGTTGTAACATATAGCTGGCAGTGCCGTCAGGGCACCCGTGCACCTGACTCACATTATACTGCTGTAATGCCCCCTGGATAAGATACTGTGAGGGTCCTCCCATCTCACCCCTCCTGTTGAAGATGAGACTTCACACCAAGGCCATTTCTCCGCTGCCCAAAGCTGTTCAAAATATCCCAGGGCCCCTTAGAGACAGCGATGAATAGTTCAGTGGAGTTTATTATCACGTGTACCGAGGTACAGCGAAAAGCTTTCCTTGCATGCTATCCAGTCAGCGGAAAGACTAGACATGATTACAATCGAGCCATTCACAGTGTATAGATACATGATAAGGGATAACGTTTTGCCCGAGCCGGCTGCCTGCCCCTTTTCTGGGGTTACGTCCGTGCCCGGGTGGTGTTGGAGAGGGACTACGTGCTGTCCACGGGCACCCTGGGGGGTTTCCGGGACCGCTGGGCACCACGGGGGGTTGAATGCATCCTCGACAAGGAGTGTACGATAGTTGTATAGTAGTTTATTGTTTGTCTTGTATTGTGGTGGCGGGTTCTGTTTTGATTTTATTGTATTGTATATATTATTTTAATATTTGAATAAATATTTTTGAATAAATAAAAAGGGATATCGTTTAGTACAAGGTAAAGCCAGCAGAGTCCAGAGTACAGTGTTTCGATACATTGCCCACATGTACTTGCATGTATCATTCGAGCAATACAGTATTCATCAAAGGTATTTATTCACAAAATGCTGGAGTAACTCAGCAGGTCAGGCAGCATCTCAGGAGAGAAGGAATGGGCGACGTTTCGGGTCGAGACCCTTCTTCAGAATTTTGTGAATAAATACCTTCGATTTGTACCAGCATCTGCAGTTATTTTCTTACAATACAGTATTCATGTTCGGCTTCCATACAGATAGTGGGAGTTTTCCCCCCTCCTTTACAAGAAGTTTTTTTCAGTGCTTACACTTTACAGTGTGCCCAGAGACTTTCAATCTTTACATTACCCCAGTCAGTCATTATGATACAATAGTACCATCCCTATCTACAATACACTTGACCCCCCACAATGCCCAGCATTCACAGATGGCTTCCAGTGTCCCAGTTATTGGGACCTTGTGGGCCAAGTCTGCTGTGCATTTCCACTTTGATTGTGACCACACTTCCACAGCACTCAGTTGGAGCATTCTGAAGTCATGAAAGGCACTTTGCTCAACATAGATTCTTTATTTCTGCAGCCATGTACTTGGTTAAAAAAACCCGTTACGAATATTGAAGAAGGGTCTCGACCCGAAACGTCACCTGTTCCTTCTCTCCAGAGATGCTGTCTGACCCGCTGAGTTACTCCAACATTTTGTGTCTATCTTTATGAATATTATAACTGTTTCTCTTCCAACTCTGTGTAGGTACATTATTTGCATGGAAATCGAGCTTTTACCCAGTGAGCTGATAAGTCAGTTAAAGTTCGTTCAATCGTGCACTCAGTAGTGAATGACAGAAACAAGGAACTGCAGATGCTGGTTTACACAAAGTGCTGGAGTAACTCAGCGGGTCAGGCAGCATCTGCGGAGAGCGTGGATAGGTGACATTTTGGGTCGGGACCCTTCTTCAGACGTTTCTGTGTCGTGGGCTAGAACCTGCCGCTGTTGGTGAGGCCCTGGTTTCTATTCCTGGTGTGGGTGGGGCACTGGCCTTTTTTTCTGTGGTGATTTTCTATGTTCAAGTTCATTTCCAACATCGGTTTTTCAGGACTGTAACCATATCCTGTTTTCCACTGAACTGCAGCCCAGACTGCCTCTTTGATCAGATTGCCAAAAACATTGTTCCTGCCGTTCTTGCAGCTCCTGATTCATTGTGTTTCAGGAAACCCCCTCTCCTTGGCTGAGGAGATGATTCAGAATTTAATGGTTACGTCTCTTGTCTTGCTGCTAATCCTAATCAGATTCCATCAACGATACTCTTCCACTTACTTGTTTCCAAACGGACAAATCTACTCTCACCTCAAGAGTCTATCATTCCAAGGAAATTCTGGTCAATTCAAACTTGCCTGGAACGTCTGAAAACATACTTCACATCTCCCCCAAGTTAGTCTTTCCACTGACTGGATAGCACGCGGCAAAAAGTATTTCACTCTACCTGACAATGTATACGTGACAATAAAACTAAACTAAACCAGGCCTTTCAGCCTGAAGGAGGGTCCCGACCCAAAACATCACCCACCCTTTTTCTCCAGCGATGCTGCCTGACCCGCTGAGTTACTCCAGCACTTTGTGTCTAAACTCAACTAAAGTTCCTTTCACGGTCAGCTATTGTGTTTGTTCTCCCAACCCTCCGTCTCTTTTGGTAATAATTATGTGCAGTGTGAAACATGTGCTCCCACCGTGATCTAACGCAGGATGGCTTGGCAGTGGGGTCTGCATTCCTAAGACTGTCTGCTTTGAAGTTGCTGGGCTCATGGATGCAATTAGACGCTGCAGTGAATTAGACCAACATTCAGAGTGAGGAGAGATAAATGAAGGAGCTGGGAGGGGGAGGGAGGGGAGGGGGGAGGCTGAGTGGAGGAAGGGAGAGGGATAGGGGGAGAGGGAGAGGGAGGAGAAGGAGGGGAGATGGGGAGGGGGAGGGAGAGAGAGGGAGATGTGGAGAGAGAGGGGGGAGAGAGGGAGGGAGGAAGAAGAAGGGGAGGGGATGGGAAGGGGAGGGAGAGGGGGTGGGAAGGGGAGGGATGGGGGGATGGAGAAAGAGGGGGAGGGAGGGGAGGGGGGAGGCTGATTGAAGGAAGAGGGAGGAGGGACAGGGGAGAGGGAGGAGGAGGAAGAGAGAGAGGGAGGAAGAGGGAAGGGGAGGGGGTGGAAGGGGGAGGGAGAGGGGGTGGAAAGGGGAAGGGGAGGGATGGGGATGGAGAAAGAGGGGGAGGGAGGGGAGGGGGGAGGCTGAGTGGAGGAAGGGATAGGGGGGAGAGGGAGGAGGAGGAGGGGAGATGGAGAGAGGGAGGGAGAGAGGACTAAGTCAGCCGGGGAATCTGAAGGGAGGTGGAAGAAAAGAATGGGACAACGGGGGAGCAGCTGAAGGAAGATAAAAGGGAGTTGGTGATAAGAAATGAAAGGGCTGTTGGAGGAAGAAGTGGGAACACTCAGATAAAGATGAAAGGATGATGCAGGGAATGATCAACAGATGCCACGCAGAAATGAGAGGATCTTAAGTAGATAATCTTAAAAAATGTAATGGAAATTTGTCTATGTAGAGGAAGGAACTGCAGATGCTGGTTTAAACCGAAGATGGACACAAAATGCTGGAGTAACAGCGGGACAGGCAGCATCTCTGGGGAGAAGGAATGGGTGATGTTTCATGTCGAGGGGGAGGGAGGAGAGAGAGGGAGGGAGGAGGAAGAGAGGGAGGGGGTGGAAGGGGAGGGAGAGGGGGTGGAAAGGGGAAGGGGAGGGATGGGGGGATGGAAAAAGACGGGGAGAGAGGGGAGAGGGGAGGCTGAGTGGAGGAAGGGAGAGGGAGGAGGGAGAGGGGTCTCAACCCAGAACATCACCCATTCCTTCTCTCCAGAGATGCTGCCTGTGACCAGCATTTTGTGTCTATCTTCAGAAATCTCTCCATGACTGATCTAAAAAATTAAATGTTAATATTAAAGAAAGAACAGGCGGTTGTTTTTTATGCGCTAGCAACTGATGCGAAGTAACATCATCATCTTTTGCGGTAGGCAGTGGGTTATTGAGAAGCCTGGCTTTCCTTGGCTGCTCGGTCGGTGCAGGCAGTATATTTGTGGGCAGACACAAAACGCTGGAGTAACTCAGCGGGACAGGCAGCATCTCTGGAGAGAAGGAATGGGTGACGTTTTGGGTCGAGACCCTTCTCCAGACTCAGGGGAGAGGGAGACATAGAAGTATGGAAGGATATGAAAACGAGACATCAAAGGGGACAAAGTTCAAGGAAAATGTAAAATAGATCATTGTTAGCTAGGGGAAGGTGACAATGAAGCACACAGAGATAAAATGTAATTAGGAGGACAGTCAGACTGGTCGGAGAAATAGGAAGTGGGGTGGGATGGAGAGAGAGGGAAAGCAAAGGTTACTTGAAGTTAGAGAAGTCAATGTTCATACTGCTGGGGTGTAAGCTGCCCAAGCAAAATCTGAGGTGCTGTTCCTCCAATTTGCGTTGGCAGTGTGCTGGTCTGATCAGTTTGGCTGGCCTTGAACTCTGTGCTTTTTAAAATTACGGATCAAACCAAGAAGGGGGCAAGGTACAAGAAGTGACAACTAGCCAGCTGTGTTTTGGTCTCTCCCGCCCTGGCTGGCTGGATGTAAATACAAACATCTGAGCAATGACTGCCCTTCCATGGAGCTGTGGCACTTGTCATTAACAGCTTCCAGGTTCACTGAAACGTTCTGCATATTCCAACTGCTATGAAGTTGAATGACACTAGGATTTGCAGCTTTAGAATTTGAGATCAGGGAAGTGATGCGTGGCAGTAAACAGTCTGTGCAGTGTGCTCCTGGCTTGCTTCCCAGAACAAGCCCTCTGATCACTGATTCTCTGATAGAGGTGTATAAAATCACGAGAGGAATAGATCGGGTAGATGCACAGTCTCTTACCCAGAGTGGGTGAATCGAAGACTAGAGGATATAGGTTCAAGGTGAAGGGGAAAAGATTTAATAGGACTCTGAGGGGTAACTTTTTCACACAAAGGGTGGTGGGTGTGTGGAACAAGCTGCCAGAGGAGGTAGTTGAGGCAGGGACTATCCCAACGTTTAAGAAACAGTTAGACAGGTACATGGATAGGACAGGTTTGGAGGGATATGGACCAAACGCAGGCAGGTGGGACTAATGCAGCTGAGACATGTTGGCCGATGTGGGCAAGTTGGGCCGAAGGGCCTGTTTCCACACTCTATGACTATATAACACTTACAGCAACAATTTCATGCTTCCATGCTTCCAGGGCGGCACGGTGGCGCAGCGGTAGAGTTGCTGCCTTACAGCGAATGCAACGTCAGAGACTCAGGTTCGATCCTGACCACGGGCGCTGTCTGTACGGAGTTTGTACGTTCTTCCCGTGATCTGCGTGGGTTTTCTCCGAGATCTTCTAGCCTGCAGTGGTTCATGAGCATTGGCAGGGGCTGGGTTCTGCCCCAGAAATGTGTGAGGATCAGTGGAGTGAACACGTTTGCCAGCTTTGCACAGATGCTCAGAAATGGCTTCATGAAGGAGTTCCCATCCATACTGCCAGCCCCTGGTTCAATGGTGCTTTAATGTCACGTGTGTACCTAAACACAGTGGAATTCTATTTCAGCATACAGTGCAGGTACTATCAAAATGATTAAGAAAGGTTTAGACAGGTACATGGATAGTGTCGGGTTTGAGGGATATGGGCCAAAAACAGGCAGGTGAGACTAGTGTAGATGGGCCATGATGGTCGGCATGGGCAAGTTGGGCCGATGGGCCTGTTTTCATGCTGTATGGCTCTATGACACACATTTCATTGCCACCCCTACAGTACAGACACTGAGTCACCAAATTTCACCATCATACTTTTCAAGTCTAAAGATTTTTATGGTTATTGGAGAGCCAAATGCTTTATTTAGATTTAGAGTCCGCGCCGACCGGCGATCCCCGCACATTAACACGGTCCTACACACACTAGGGAAAATTTACAATCTTTACCAAGCCAATTAGCCTACAAAACTGTACAGACAGCACCCATGTGCAGGAAAATAACTGCAGACGCTGGTTTTAATCGAAAGTAGACGCAAAATTCTGGAGTAACTCAGCGGGTCAGGGAGCATCTCCTTCTCTCCTGAGATGCGACCTGACCTGCTAAATTACTCCAGCATTTAGTGTGTACAAGACAGCACCCGAACTGCGCTGTAAGGTCGTGACTCTACCATCGTGCCACCGTGGTCTGTCACCAGATAGAACGGTACAGCAGAAAACACACCCTTTGGCCCACAACATATGTGCTGAACATGATGCCAAGTTAAATAATCGCCTCTGCCTGCGTGTGATCCACACCCCTCCATTCCCTGCATATCCATGGGCCTGACCAAAAGCAGTTCAAAGGACTGTGTCAAATGCCCCAATCTCTGTCCTGCAGCACCTCCCCGGCTTCAAGGATGCTTGTGGAAGTTTGTGAGGAGCTTGGCTTGGAGCCATCAGCAGTGATAATGCAGTGATATCAGGGATCGATAGATTATCGATCAGTACAGGTGTCAGGCGTTACGGGGAGAAGGCCGGAGAATGGGGTTGGGAGGGAGAGAGAGACCAACCATGATTGAATGGCGGAGTAGACTTGATGGGCCGAATGGCCTCATTCTACTCCTCTTCCTTCTGACCTTACAGCGAATGCAGCGTCAGAGACTCAGGTTCGATCCTGACCACGGGCGCTGTCTGTACGGAGTTTGTACGTTCTCCCCGTGACCTGCGTGGGTTTTCTCCGAGATCTTCGGTTTCCTCCCACACTCCAAAGACGTACAGGTTTGTAGGTTAATTGACTGGGTAATATGTAAAAATTGTCCCTGGTGTGTGTAGGATAGTGTTAATGTGTGGGGATCGCTGGGCGGCGCGGACTCGGTGGGCCGAAGGGCCTGTTTCCGCGTGGTATCTCTAAGCTAAAAAATAAACTAAACTAAACTAATATGGTGGAGCGCTGGACGAGGTGCAGGTGCCAAAGTGCTGTGTCCATAATTCTCCACTGTGGTAACCACGGTTCATTTGTTCGGGTGAAGTGATTATTAATTTCCCCCAGTGGTATTGCTTTTCGCTTTGACGTGCACTATCCCACAGTTGCAGCTACCTGGCAGGTGAGGACTGGAGTTCCCGTTCTCTCCTTCCAGTCAGGCACACTCCTGAGGTGGACATATGTTGAAAGACTGGAGCGACTAGGCTTGTATACACTGGAATTTAGAAGGATGAGAGGGGATCTTATCGAAACGTATAAGATTATTAAGGGGTTGGACATGTTAGAGGCAGGAAACATGTTCCCAATGTTGGGGGAGTCCAGAACAAGGGGCCACAGTTTAAGAATAAGGGGTAGGCCATTTAGAACGGAGATGAGGAAAAACCTTTTCAGTCAGAGAGTTGTGAAACTGTGGAATTCTCTGCCTCAGAAGGCAGTGGAGGCCAATTCTCTGAATGCATTCTAGAGAGAGCTAGATAGAGCTCTTAAGGATAGCGGAGTCAGGGGGTATGGGGAGAAGGCAGGAACGGGGTACTGATTGAGAATGATCAGCCATGATCACATGGCCTCCTCCTGCATCTGTTATCTATTGACAGACACACAAATGCTGGAGTAACTCAGCGGGTCAGGCAGCATCTCTGCAGAGAAAGAACGGGTGACGTTTCGGGTCGAGACCCTTCTTCAGTCTCGGCCCGAAATGTCACCCATTCCTTCTCTCCAGAGATGCAGCCTGTCCCGCTGAGCTACTCCAGCTTTCTGCGTCTGTCTTCGGTTTGAAACAGCGTCTGTAGCTCCTTCCTCCACGTTCCTGAGGTGGTTGTGTCCCAGGGCAGTGGTGTTGTCCTGCCCTCTGCCTCCCTTGTGCTCGTGACCCACCAGCTCAGCCAGAGAGCTTTCCCATCTCCCAGCTGCAACGATTCAAACTTTGGCCAAATATCCGAACAAACTCGCTATTCAGTCTAGCAATTTACACTGCAAAAGCAGTGATACACTTAGCAATGACATAGGAAAACAAACTGGGGTTTGTGCAGTGTGGTCATGATTCTGGCTTGCTCCACACACACTTGATAGGACACGGTGTTCTTTCTACGTTCTCATATTTGGCGTGCCTGATGGTATGCTGAAACCTTACAGTTCAGGCTCCAAAATGGTGCTTGCACGGTGGCGCAGCGGTAGAGTTGCTGCCTTACAGCGAATGCAGTGCTGGAGACCCGGGTTGATCCCGACTACGGGTGCTGTCTGTGCGGAGTTTGTACGTTCTCCCCGTGACCTGCGTGGGTTTTTTCCTACATTCCAAAAATGTACAAGTATGTAGGTTAATTGGAATTGTAAATGTAAAAATTGTCCCTAGTGTGTGTAGGGTAGTGTTTCTGACCCGGTGGGCCGAAAGGGCCTGTTTCCGCGCTGTATCTCTAAAGTAAAACTAAGCTGAGCGAAGTGGGATTGAAGGGTAAAAGGTGCAAAATGCTGCATAGCATTTCAAATTTCAAATTTGAGGAATTTGAGGAATTTAGAAGGATGAGAGGGGATCTTATCGAAACATATAAGATTATTAAGGGGTTGGACACGTTAGAGGCAGGAAACATGTTCCCAATGTTGGGGGAGTCCAGAACCAGGGGCCACAGTTTAAGAATAAGGGGTAGGCCATTTAGAACGGAGATGAGGGAAAACTTTTTCAGTCAGAGAGTTGTAAATCTGTGGAATTCTCTGCCTCAGAAGGCAGTGGTCAATTCTCTGAATGCATTCAAGAGAGAGCTAGATAGAGCACTTAAGGATAGCGGAGTCAGGGGGTACGGGGAGAAGGCAGGAACGGGGTACTGATTGAGAATGATCAGCCATGATCACATTGAATGGCGGTGCTGGCTCGAAGGGCCGTATGGCCTACTCCTGCACCTATTGTCTATAGCTCATCGATCAACCATGGGATGGCATGCCATTCACTGTTAAAGTGAAGGACTCTGTTCCGGGTGAACTCAATGAGGGATGACCTCGCGTGTATCTGTTACTCACACACGGCAGCAGCATCTTAAAGCCTAAACACACTTCCTCCAGTGCCAAGGGGCTTTGAAGTTCTGCACCAGCCTCTAATATTTCACCTTGTCAAAGGCCTTTTGGAAATCCAAACACCCCACATCCGCAGATTCCCTCTACCAACTCTTCTGGTCACATTCTCAAAGAATTTGAGCAGATTTGTTGATTATAATTACCTTTCATAAAACCACGTTGACTGGATGTAATAATATTTAGCTTTCCTAACTGATTAGTTCCTCCCTCTTTGATTGTTGACTCCAGCATCGTGCCGGCAATAGCTGTTCAACTGGTCTGTGGTTCCTTGCCACCTGGCTTGGTCCTTTCTCGAACAGAGGAGTTGATGGGCAAGTTGGGCCGAGAGGCCTGTTTCCATGCTGTATGACTCTAAGGGAGTCACACTGACTTATTTCCAACCTTCTGGTCCCCAACTGGAGTTTAGAGAGTTTTGACAAGTTTCATCCAATGGATCCACCATCTCCATCCTCTACCACAGCTCCATCCTCTACAACCCTTGCCTGCATTCCATTGAGTCTGAGGGGTAGCTTTTTCACTCAGAGGTTGGTGGGTTAATGGACCAAGCTGCCAGAGGAGGTAGTTGAGGCAGGGACTATCCCAACATTTAAGAAACAGTTAGACAGGTACATGGATAGGACAGGTTTGGAGGGATATGGATCAAACACTGGCAGGTGGCACTAATGTAGCTGGGATATATTGGCCGGTGTGGGCAAGTTGCGCTGAAGGGCCTGTTTCAACACTATGTCACTCTATAACTCCATGACCCTATGAGTCCTGGCTTTATAAGGTCATAAGTGATAGGAGCAGAATTAGGCCATTCAGCCTAGCAAGTCTATCCGCCATTCAATCATGGCAGATCTATCTCTCCCTCCTAACCCCTTTCTCCTTGTAACCCTTGACACCCATACTAATCAAGAATCTATCTATCTCTGCCTTAAAATATCCATTGACTTGGCAAAGAATTCCACAGATTTGCCACCCTCTGACAAAATAAAATCCTCCTCATCTCCTTCCTAAAGGAACGTCCTTTAATTCTGAAGCCATGACCTCTAGTGCTAGACTCTCCCACGAGTAGAAACATCCTCTCCACGTCCACTCTATCCAGGCCTTTAATTGGACTTCAGAGGATCAAAGCCCAGATAGAGTCACACAGTTTGGAAACGGGCCCTGTGGCCCAACTTGCCCACGCCGACCAACATGTCCCATCTGCACTAATCCCACCTGCCTGTGTTTGGCCCATATCCCACTAAACCTGTCCTGTCCATTTACCTATCTAAATGTTTGTTAAACGTGCGATACTACCTCAACTACCTCCTCCAGCAGCTCGTTACACTCTTTTGTGGGAAAAAAAAGTTACCTCTCAGATTCCTATTAAATCTTTCCCCCCTCACCATAAACCTATGTCCTCTGGTTCTCACTTCCCCGATTCTGGTCAAAACGGTCAACGGGCTCAATTTAAATTCAAATCAGAAAATGATTCCAGATTAACCGTATCTCCTTTATTGTATAAACATAGTATAGTATAAACCTTTGTGCTTTACCTGCTGTAAGGAACCCTAAGTGAAGTTTACCTGCATATTTTCAATCCAAAAGCTAAAATGACAATAGACAATAGGTGCAGGAGGAGGCCATTCGGCCCTTCAAGCCAGCACTGCCATTCAATGTGATCATGGCTGATCATTCTCAATCAGTACCCCGTTCCTGCTTTCTCCCCATTACCCTTGACTCCGCTATCGTTAAGAGCTCTATCTAACTCTCTCTTGAATGCATTCAGAGAATTGGCCTCCACTGCCTTCTGAGGCAGTGAATTCCGCAGATTCACAACTCTCTGACTGAAAAAGTTTTTCCTCATCTCAGTTCTAAATGGCCTACCCCTTATTCTTAAACTGTGGCCCCTTGTTCTGACCTGACATGAATGAATGAATGAATGATAATTTATTACCACATGTGCCATGTCACAGTGAGATTCTTTCTTTTGCATACACAAGGTATGCAAAGAGTCACCACATAAAGGGTGCCGACAAAGTTACAAAATATTTCATTTGGTTCCCAATGGTCCCCCGTTGAACTCTCGGCGGCCCCCCAACACTGGGCCTCCCTTTGTTCTCGGCGCCAACCAAATCCTCATTAGTGTGAGGAGATGCATTTTGGAGAGTTGGGACTTGCCATGGGCGGAGGGAGTATTGAGAACCTGCTGGTTGAGTTAATGCAAGGTTGTCTATCCCTTGAGAAGGCCACATATATGTACGTGGGCCCATTAAATCATTTGAACAGTTCTGTGGCTCCTTCATTAGGCAGAGCGTTCGCTGTGGAAACCCCACTCACTGGGCCATTAAAATCCAGTCAATTACTATTGTACATCATGGAGCTAAAATCAGCATCAATTAATTCCCTGTGGAATACATGAGTGGGAAATGGCAGCAGATGATATCTGCTACTTCTGGGAACGTGCTGGGAGTGGGACTCTAGGAAGGAAGTCTGGATCAGCCGAAAGGCAATGAATAATGTTGCCACTGCAGTAGCTGAGAAACACTCTGCTATCAGTTTGTGTGGTCCACTACAAATGAGTAACTATGCAGAAACGACATGATACTTGTGGGAAAGAAAGCTGAGAATCCTGTCTGCACATAGACACAAAATGCTGGAGTAACTCAGCGGGACAGGCAGCATCTCTGGCTAGAAGGAATGTGTGACGTTTCGGGTCGAGACCTTTCTTCAGACTGAGAGTCAGGGGAGAGGGAGACACAGAGATAAGGAAGAATAAGGTGTGAAAACGAGACATCAAAGGCGACGAGCTTCAAAGAAAGTGTAGAATAGATCAGGGGAAGGTGACAACGTAGCATGCAAAGGTAACATTTAATCAGGACAGTCAGACTGGTGGGAGAACTAAGATGTGGAGGGATGTGGAGCGAGGGAAAGCAATTGTTACTTGAAGTTATAGAAGTTGAAATTCATACCGCTGGGTTGTAAACTGCCCAAGTGAAATACAAGGTGCTGTTCCTCCAAAGGTCGGTGTGGGAATGAGAGGGGGGATAAAGTGTTCGGCAACTGGGAGATCATATATGTTTAGGTACGCCTGTCCTCACATGGAGGCAAACGGTAGTGGGCACTGTGAGAAGCTTCCCACTGCAGAAACCTGCTCTCCAGGGGACTATGACTGAAGTTAACCTTCGCCAGTCTGAAGAAGGGTCTCGACCCGAAACGTCACCCATTCCTTCTGTCCCGAGATGCTGCCTGACTTGCTGAGTTACTCCAGCATTTTGTGAATAAATACCTTCGATTTATACCAGCATCTGCAGTTATTTTCTTACATTAACCTTCGCCAGAAGTTAACTAAACTAAACTAAGTTTATGTGTTTCACTGCACTTCAGCATCACTAAACTTCCCGTTTGCCTTTTCTCATGTTGTTCACATGTATTGATTGTTGATTGCTCCTTGTGTGTAGAGGAATTTATTTTAACAAGAGCAAGGGATTAAGCTCCTCTGCGGAATGCAAGAGTGAGGTAGTTTGAGATGAGGGGATTATTGTTGTACCAGAGAAAGATCCATCTGAAATTCTCATCAGATTACTCTCACCATTGTTATGTGCAGAGACAACATTTTGTTCCAAATTGCACCCATTTTGGCTTTTCATCTACTTTCATTAGCATTAATTATGCTATGATCTTTTTATTTTGCTTTCATGAACTTTTATCAAATTTTCAGCACAATGTCACTAAAACTCTAAGCTGTCGGACCAGTTGTACACGATGTTGGCGAGACTGCATTTACAATATTGTGTTTGATTTTGGTCTCCCAACTGTAGAAGGGATGTTGTTGAGTTGGAAAGTGTGCAGAGAAGATTTATAAGCATGTTTCCACGACTCAAGGGTCTGACTGAAGGAGAGGTTGGGCAGGCTAGGACTTTATTCCTTGGAGTGTAGGAGGATGAGGGGTGATCTTATATGGAGGTGTATAAAATCATGAGGAGAATTGATAAGGTGAATGCACAGAGCCTTACTCAGGGTCGGGGAAACAAGAACCAGAGGACATAGGTTTAAGGAGAGAAGGGAAAGATTTAATAGGAACCTGAGGGGCAACATTTTCACTCAGAGTGCAGTGGGTATATTGAACAAGCGACCAGATGAGGTAGTTGCGGCAAGTACTATAACAACATTTAAGAGACAATTGGACAGGTACATGGATTGGAAAGGTTTAGAGGGATATAGGCAGGTGGGACGAGTGTAGATGGGACATGTTGGTCTGCATGGGCAAGTTGGGCTGATGGGCCTGTTTCCGTGCTGTGTGACTCTAATACTCTGTTTTCATTCTTTTGGAGTTTTTGTGTTTATGTGAGTGTAAAGTTCCATCAGAAAGTGTTACTTTCATTCAGTGAAATGACCGGCATTTTTACAATTATCTATCGTTCTCCTGTTTTTTTACACCGGGCACTATACAGGTTATATTGGTGATATAACCTGTCTCTGTGCTGTACGACATAATGACTGACTGCAGAACAATGTAGAACAGTTTTAATTTTTTTATTAATCAAAAATATTTATTCAAATATTAAAATAATACGTACAGTACAATAAAACCAAAACACAACCCACCACCATAATACAAGACAAGCAATAAGCTATTATACAACTATCTTACACTCCTTGACAAGGATGCATTCCACCCCCCGCGGTGCCCAGCGGTCCCGGAAACCCCCCAGGGTGCCCGTGGACAGCGCGTAGTCCCTCTCCAACACCACCCGGGCACGGACGTAACCCCGGAAAAGGGGCAGGCAGCCGGCTCGGGCAGAGCCCTCTTCCGCCTGGCGCCGTGACTCGCGGATGGCCAGCTTGGCCCGGCCCTGGAGCAACCCAACCAGGACATCTTCAGCACAATATAGAACAGTTGGCTTGCTTTAGAGTCATAGAGTGGCAGGGACCAGGCCCTTCAGTCCATTTAGTCCTTACTGTATAGTAGTTTGTGTTCTGAAGAGTCACAGGTAATGACTTGTGCTTCAAGTGTGATAGTCTTTCAATCGGGAAGCTAATATTGGTCTTTTTCCATGCTCCATCCCAAATGATTTCTGGAATTCTTGACCCAAAGTAGAAAAGGATCAAAACGCAAAGTGCTGGAGGAACTCAGCAGGTCAGGCAGCATCTGTGGAGGGAATGGATTGGCGACGTTTCAGGTTGGGACCACACTGAGAACCTTGTGCCTATTCACTGTTTCACTGGGAGTAGCAGAGTCCACCATCTACCATCTACCCAATGATATACCTCGCCTGCCATCTCCCCCACCCCACAGGTGGGAAGGCTGAGAGCTCGAGGAGGACAGAAGCACATTCCCCATGGAGTCTCTCATTCCCCAGGCCCAGCGGAAGGGACTTGGTGATTGTAAAGGCTCAGCATCAGTGGCGGTGGCTATTCATTAACTGTATTCAACATCACAGGCAGGCAAGCCCAACCCTTCTCTTCCTCTCAGCAGTCGGTCCTCAGCCCTAAACAATGATGCTTTTGTCAGGTTTGTTGCAATTGTATCTGTTAAATCCTTCTTGGGAGAAGTGAGGACTATTTTCCTGCCAGTTCATGGGTGTGACCGTCACGGAATGGAAAGAAGCAGGAACCGGGAACAATGTGCCCCTGTGATTGTGCCCATTGTAGGAATGGTCTGTGTTTAGAGTCATGTGTGTGTGATAGAACATGTTAAACTGTTCCATCTCCGTTATGCTGAGTGTGCTGCTATCTCCTGCACTTCCAACAATCCCTGGTCCCTTCCTCTGGAGCACTGTGCAATAGTGCGGCACAAAACCTAATCAACTGCTTTACTTTATTGAAGTAATCAGTGACCAGAGAGCCACATCAATACGTAACAGTCTGCTTCCTTTAGAAAGGAAAAAAACCAGGCCAACAATTGTGTAATCGGGGCGGCATGTAAGATTATTAAGGGGTTGGACACGTTAGAGGCAGGAAACATGTTCCCAATGTTGGGGGAGTCCAGAACCAGGGGCCACAGTTTAAGAATAAGGGGTAGGCCATTTAGAATTGAGATGAGGAAAAACTTTTTCAGTCAGAGAGTTGTGAATCTGTGGAATTCTCTGCCTCAGAAGGCAGTGGAGGCCAATTCTCTGAATGCATTCAAGAGAGAGCTAGATAGAGCTCTTAAGGATAGCGGAGTCAGGGGGTATGGGGAGAAGGCAGGAACCTTCCACTATCCTTAAGAGCTCTATCTAGCTCTCTCTCTGGTCTATGATTGCCATGCAATCTTTATACCGTAAACAAAAAGCAAATTTGCTTTTGAAATCTTTAGGAAGATAATCCTTAGAAAGGAGATAAGGAAGAATCTCCTTAGAGAAAGGGAATGAGGATGAATTTCTTAAGTCTAATGGTGGTGATTCTGCGGAATACATTGCCACAGACGGCTGTGAAGGCCAAGTCATTGGGTATTTTTAAGGCGGAGATTGATAGATTCGTGATTAGTACGGGTGTGAGGGGTTATGGGGAGAAGGCAGGAAAATGGGGTTGAGAGGGAAAGGTAGATCGGCCATGATTGAATGGCGCAGTAGACTTGATGGGCCGAATGGCCTAATTCTGCTCCTACAACTTCTGAACTTGATACAGAATATCTGCCAGCCATTACTGGGATCAAAACGTGTTTGATCTCAGCTTCCCAGATGCACCAAATGTGCAAATAGGCGCTGATATTTCTGACAACAGTCGGGCCTAAAACTTGCACCTCCTCCAACCTCATCCATTGTATCCGCTGTTCCAGGTATCAACTCCTGTATATCGGTGAGAACAAGCGCAGGCTCGGCGATCGTTTCACTGAACACCTCCGCTCAATCCATCTTAACCTGCCTTATCTCCCGGTGGCTCAGCACTTTAACTCCCCCTCCCACTCCCAATCTGACCTTTCTGTCCTGGGCCTCCTCCATTGTCAGAGTGAGGCCCAGCGCAAATTGGAGGAACAGCACCTTATATTTTGCTTGGGCAGCTTACACCCCAGCGGTATGAACATTGACTTCTCCAACTTCAGATAGCCCTTGCTTTCCCTCTCTCCCTATCTCCTCCCCCTTCCCAGTTCTCCCTCTAGTTTTATTTGTCCTACTACATTCTATCTTTGTCCCACCAACTCCCCTGACATCAGTCTGAGGAAGGGTCTCGACCCGAAACCTCACCCATTCCTTCTCTACAGAGATGCTGCCTGTCCCGTGGGATGGGGAGGGGGTGTGGGACGGGGGAGGGGGTGCTGGATGGGGGAGGGGGTTTGGGACGGGGAGGGGGTGCTGGACCGGGGAGGGGGTGCGGGACGGGGAGGGGATGCGGGACGGGGAGGGGTGAGGGATGGGGAGGGGGTGTGGGACGGGGAGGGGGTGCTGGACGGGGGAGGGGGTGCTGGATGGGGAGGGGGTGTGGGACGGGGGAGGGGGTGCTGGATGGGGGAGGGGGTGTGGGACGGGGGAGGGGGTACGGGACGGGGAGGAGGTGTGGGACGGGGGAGGGGGTGCTGGATGGGGAGGGGGTGTGGGACAGGGGAGGGGATGTGGGACGGGGAGGGGGTGCTGGACGGGGAGGGGGTGTGGAACGGGGAGGGGGTGCTGGACTGGGAGGGGGTGTGGGACGGGGGAGGGGGTGCTGGATGGGGAGGGGGTGTGGGACGGGGAGGGGATGCTGGACGGGGAGGGGGTGTGGGACGGGGGAGGGGGTGCTGGATGGGGGAGGGGGTGCTGGACGGGGAGGGGGTGTGGGACGGGGAGGGGATGCTGGACGGGGGAGGGGATGTGGGACGGGGAGGGGGTGTGGGACGGGGGAGGGGGTGCTGGATGGGGGAGGGGGTTTGGGACGGGGAGGGGATGTGGGACGGGGAGGGGGTGCTGGATGGGGAGGGGGTTTGGGACGGGGAGGGGGTGTGGGACGGGGGAGGGGGTGCTGGACGGGGGAGGGGGTGCTGGACGGGGGAGGGGGTGCTGGACGGGGAGTGGGTGCGGGACCGGGAGGGGGTGTGGGACGGGGATGGGGTGCTGGACTGGGAAGGGGGGGGTGCTGGATGGGGAGGGGGTGTGGGACGGGGAGAGGGTGTGGGACGGGGAGGGGGTGTGGGACGGGGAGGGGGTGCTGAATGGGGGAGGGGGTTTGGGACGGGGAGGGGGTGTGGGACGGGGGAGGGGGTGCTGGACTGGGGAGGGGGTGCTGGACGGGGAGTGGGTGTGGGACGGGGAGGGGGTGCTGGACGGGGGAGGAGGTGCTGGACGGGGAGGGGGTGCTGGACTGGGAAGGGGGGGTGCTGGATGGGAAGGGGGTGTGGGACGGGGTGGGGGTGTGGGACGGGGAGGGGGTGTGGGACGGGAAGGGGGTGAGGAATGGGGAGGGGGTGCGGGACCGGGAGGGGGTGTGGGACGGGGAGGGGGTGCTGGACTGGGAAGGGGGGGTGCTGGATGGGGAGGGGGTGTGGGACGGGGGAGGGGGTGCTGGATGGGGGAGGGGGTGTGGGACGGGGGAGGGGGTACGGGACAGGGAGGAGGTGTGGGACGGGGAGGGGGTGCTGGATGGGGAGGGGGTGTGGGACGGGGGAGGGGGTGAGGGACGGGGAGGGGGTGTGGGACGGGGGAGGGGGTGCTGGATGGGGAGGGGGTGTGGAACGGGGAGGGGGTGCTGGACTGGGAGGGGGTGTGGGACGGGGGAGGGGGTGCTGGATGGGGAGGGGGTGCTGGATGGGGAGGGGGTGTGGGACGGGGAGGGGATGTGGGACGGGGAGGGGGTGCTGGACGGGGAGGGGGTGTGGAACGGGGAGGGGGTGCTGGACTGGGAGGGGGTGTGGGACGGGGGAGGGGGTGCTGGATGGGGAGGGGGTGTGGGACGGGGAGGGGATGCTGGACGGGGAGGGGGTGTGGGACGGGGGAGGGGGTGCTGGATGGGGGAGGGGGTGCTGGACGGGGAGGGGGTGTGGGACGGGGAGGGGATGCTGGACGGGGGAGGGGATGTGGGACGGGGAGGGGGTGTGGGACGGGGGAGGGGGTGCTGGATGGGGGAGGGGGTTTGGGACGGGGAGGGGGTGTGGGACGGGCGAGGGGGTGCTGGACGGGGGAGGGGGTGCTGGACGGGGAGTGGGTGTGGGACGGGGAGGAGGTGCTGGACGGGGGAGGAGGTGCTGGATGGGGAGGGGGTGCTGGACTGGGAAGGGGGTGTGGGACGGGGAGGGGGTGTGGGACGGGGAGGGGGTGAGGGATGGGGAGGGGGTGCGGGACCGGGAGGGGGTGTGGGATGGGGAGGGGTTGCTGGACTGGGAAGGGGGGGTGCTGGATGGGGAGGGGGTGTGGGACGGTGAGGGGGTGTGGGACGGGGAGGGGGTGTGGGACGGGGAGGGGGTGCTGGACTGGGAAGGGGGGGTGCTGGATGGGGAGGGGGTGCAGGACCGGGAGGGGGTGTGGGACGGGGAGGGGGTGCTGGACTGGGAAGGGGGGGTGCTGGATGGGGAGGGGGTGTGGGACGGGGAGGGGGTGTGGGACGGGGAGGGGGTGTGGGACGGGGAGGGGGTGTGGGACGGGGAGGGGGTGTGGGACGGGGAGGGGGTGTGGGACGGGGAGGGGGTGAGGGATGTGGAGGGGGTGCGGGACCGGGAGGGGGTGTGGGACGGGGAGGGGGTGCTGGACTGGGAAGGGGGGGTGCTGGATGGGGAGGGGGTGTGGGACGGGGAGGGGGTGTGGGACGGGGAGGGGGTGTGGGACGGGGAGGGGGTGTGGGACGGGGAGGGGGTGTGGGACGGGGAGGGGGTGCTGGATGGGGGAGGGGGTGTGGGACGGGGAGGGGGTGTGGGACGGGGAGGGGGTGCTGGACAGGGGAGGGGGTGCGGGATGGGGGAGGGGGTGTGGGACGGGGAGGGGGTGTGGGACGGGGAGGGGTGTGGGACGGGGAGGGAGTGCTGGATTGGGAAGGGGGGTGCTGGACGGGGAGGGGGTGTGGGACGGGGAGGGGGTGCTGGACGGGGAGGGGGTGTGGGACGGGGAGGGGGTGTGGGACGGGGGAGGGGGTGCAGGACGGGGAGGGGGTGCGGGACGGGGGAGGGGGTGCGGGACAGGGGAGGGGGTGTGGGACAGGGAGGGGGTGTGGGACGGGGGAGGTGTTGAGGGACTTCATTGAAACTTACTGAATAGTGAAAAGCCTGGATAGAATGGATGTGGAGAGAATGTTTCTACCTGTGGGAGAGTCCAGGACCAGAGGCCATGGCGTCAGAATAAAAGGACATACCTTTAGAAAGGAGATAAGGAGGAATTTCTTCAGCAAGAGTGTGGTGAATCTGTGGAATTCATTACAACGAATGACTGTTGAGGCCAAGGCAATGCATATTTTTAAGGCGGAGATTGACAGATTCTTGATTAGTAAGCGTGTCAGGGGTTATTTGGAGACGGCAAGAGAATGGGGTTGAGAGGGAAAGCGAGATCAGCCATGATTGAATGGCGGAGTAGACTGATGGGACAAATGGCTTAATTCTACTGGAACGTCTGACCTTATGATCTTGTGAACACGCAATGCTGTTCGCCATAGGTGTAAAAGCCCAGCAGTAGTGGCTCTGGTTTGGCCATCTCATCACGACAGGCACGTGGATCCAGATGTAAACATCTGTTTTCACACTCGCAGAAGATTCCAGAAGCTGCCATCCCAACTTATCAGGTTTATGCACTGGGCTTTCTTTGCAGCTTGGCGTGATCGGGAGCCAAACTGGATTTTCCAATCCAGAGCCAGTCACCGGGCTTGCCCGCACTGGTCCGCAGGATGGAGAGCAAAGACAAACCTACTGGGAACTCAGTGGCCAATTGCCTGACGTTCTGCATCTCTGCTGGTGGCTCATGCCATCAGAGTCCACATCTAGACCATCTTGGACAGACACAAAATGCTGGAGTAACTCAGCGGGACAGGCAGCCAACTCTGGAGAGGAATCGGTGATGGTTAGGGTCGAGACCCTTCTTCAGGATCTGGACCCGAAACGTCACCCATTGCTTCTCTCCAGAGATGCTGCCTGTCCTGCTGAGTTACTCCATCATTTTGTGTCTATCTTCAATTTAAACCTGCATCTGCAGTTCCTTCCTACACATAGTCCATCTTGGATCTGTGTCCAGCTCACACACCAGTGCAGGATGGTCAACTCAATGCCCTCTGATACAAACAGATCCAACAATCATGTATAAAGGTGAGCAGGGCAGACAGGGAAGAAATCAATAGAAAACCAAGTAACAATCAGTTGTCTCTTCCCCGTCTTTAAATTTGGGTCCTAAAAAGATATGAAAGGCTCCGATATGTCAGATATGACTGCACTTATTATAGAGCAGAGTATGTTGGTATTATATGACTGAGTATGACTGCACTTATTATAGAGCAGTGTATGTTGGTATTGGCAAGGCATTGGCTATTAAATCTTTCTCTATGCAAGTAGGATTCCTAAAGTCTAAATCCAGAAAGTAAACTGTTTGATAGATTACATAATACTCAGAACAGGATTTCTGCAAAAAGGTAACGAATGTGATCCATTTATAGATTAAGGGGATTTGTAGCAGTGGTAATATTCTGCAGATGGTTGATCTTTATCTTCTGTTTTTAATAAAGGCATTTCGGAAGTATTGCTGCCCTCACAGTCAGCAACTCTCATGATTTTGCTTTGGGTCAAATATCAAAACAGGAAACTGGAAAACAATATGTCAGAGAGTGCTGGGGTAGGTCAGCGGGTCAGGCAGCATCTCCGGAGAACATGGATAGGTGACGTTTCACAGAGTGCTGGAGTAACTCAGCGGGTCAGGCAGCATCTCCGGAGAACATGGATAGGTGACGTTTCACAGAGTGCTGGAGTAACTCAGCGGGTCAGGCAGCGTCTCCGGAGAACATGGATAGGTGACGTTTCACAGAGTGCTGGAGTAACTCAGCGGGTCAGGCAGCGTCTCTGGAGAACATGGATAGGTGACGTTTCACAGAGTGCTGGAGTAACTCAGCGGGTCAGGCAGCGTCTCTGGAGAACATGGATAGGTGACGTTTCACAGAGTGCTGGAGTAACTCAGCGGGTCAGGCAGCGTCTCTGGAGAACATGGATAGGTGACGTTTCAGGTCGGGACTTGGACACCTTCTCATACCAACATCTAGACCGTGACCCCACACACCAGGCCATCATCTCCCCGACTGTTTCTGATCTCGTCGTCTCTGGCCATCTCCCATCCATGGCCTTCAACCACCCACCCCCACATACACACACACACACACACACACACACACACACACACACACACACACTGCCTGCTTCGATCTGGAAGGGTCCCGACCCGAAACGTCACCTATCCGCTTTCTCCAGAGATGCTGCCTGACATGCTGAGTTACTCCAGCACTTTGTGTTTTTTTATGCATTAGCCAGCACACTCAGTTCTTAGTTTCTAAATTATAAAACAATATCCCTGGAAAATGGAGACACAAGTGAATGTAATTTGTTTAAATATGCTGATAACTTTACATACAAAGGACAAAATGCTGTAGATAGGAGCTGCCTCTCTCCAACTCTGCATCTGAACTATGGCAATAATGTATATATATGTGAAGACTCCCATCACTGCATCTGTAGGAATAAATGATAGGAAGGAAACCTCAAATCCCTGTGCAGCATGTAACATCCATAATTAGTGCTGCAGCTTTTGTTAACCTGGACCTCCTATTACTGACAATCGGTCTCCACCCCCTAATTACCACATCCGCAGAACGCTTCAAAACAACCCTCTAAAGAGCTTCCTGCCTCCTGATAAATGAAGGGCCCAGTACCCAGTACACAAACACACACACACAGACACCCCTCCCCCCCACACACACACACACACACACACACACACACACACACACACACACACACACACACACACACACACACACCAACCCCCACATACACACACACCCACACACCTACACACACACACACACACACACACCCCACATATATACACACACACAAACCCACACACACCCACCAACCCCCACATACACACACACACACACACCTACACCCAAACATACACCTACACACACACACACCCACACACACACACCCACACACAAATCCACATACACATACAATGCACACCCACACACACACACACCCACCCCCACACACATACAATGCAAACCTACACACCCACATACACACACACCCACCCCCACATACATACACACACACACCTACACACACCCACACACACCTACACACACACATACCCACACACACACCTACATACACACGCACCCACACACACACCTACATACACACACACACACACACACACCCACCCCCACATACACACACACACACACACACACACACACACACACACACACAGATACACACACACACACATACACGCCCACACACACAGATACACACACACGCACACACACACATCACCCATTCTCCCATTGTTCTGTTACCTGTTCCCATTCTCATGACCATCAACTCCTTTGATGCTCTGCCCACCTAATCTGAAGAAGGGTCCCGACCCGAAACGTCGTCTGTCCATTCTATCGGCAGATGCTGCCTGTCCCGCTGAGTTCCTCCAGCACTTTGTGTTTTTCTCAATATTCCAGCATCTACAGTTCCTTGTGTCTCCACAATGCCAAGGGGTCATTGTCGGCAGCCAACTGACCTACCAGCATATCACTGGGATGTTGGAGAAGACTGGTCGCAAGGGGAATCTCTTGAAGCCACAGGAGAAAGTGCCAGTTAATAAACTTGTATGCCCTTGCGATAATGTCAAGTGGGCAGCACGGTGGCGCAGCGGTAGAGTTGTTGCCTTATAGCGCCGGAGACCCAGGTTTGATCCCGACCACAGGTGCTGTCTGTACGGGGTTTGTACATTCTCCCCGTGATCGCGTGGGTTTTTCTCCACTATCTTCGGTTTCTTCCCACACTCCAAAGATGTACAGGTATGTAGGTTAATTGGCCTGGTATATGTGCAAATTGTCCCTAGTGTGTGTAGGATAGTGTTAATGTGTGCAGGGATTGCTGGTTGATGTGGATTCGGTGGGCCAAAGGGCCTGTTTCCACGCTGTATCTCTAAACTAAACTAAACTAAACTAAACTAAACTAAATTAAGTGCATCCACTACATCCATAGCCACCTCTTCCCAAAATCTTAGGAGGGTTTAGGTTTAGGTTCAGGATTATTATTGTCACGTGCACAGAGGTACAGTAAAAAGCCTTGTTTTGCTTGCTATCCAAAGCAGACAATACAGTACCACATATAGATACAGTTAAGTCAAACTCAAGTGCAACAGGTAGAGCACAGGGTGCAGAATATAGTTCTCAGCATTGTAGCGCATCAGTTCTCGAGACAAAATCCAATGTCTGCAATGGGATAGAGGTGTAAATCAGACAGTATCCTAGCTATGGAAGGACCGTTCAGAAGCCTGATAACAGAAGGGAAGAAGCTGTTCCTGAGTCTGGTGGTGTGCACTTTCAAGGTTTGGTACCTTCTGCCCAATGGGAGTAGGGAGAAGAAGGAATGACCCGGATGGGACATGTCTTTGATTATGTCGGCTGCTTTTCCGATGCAGCGTGAAGTGCAGATGGAGTCAATGGTGGGGGGTCTGGTCTGTGTGATGGACTGGGCTACATCCACAACTCTCTGCAATTTTTGTGGTCTTGGGCAGAGCTGTTCCCAAACCAAGCTGTGACGGGCGGTCTCAATGTAACTATTCTTCCCTTTCAATCAGATAAAATGTTTACCTGTCACTGTTGTGCTATTCTCTTGACGCACACAACACAAAGAGATGCTAAAAGTGTTTGCTATAAATCTCTTTGTGTTTTTTCAGGGACTGGAACTCGAAGACCACCACACGGTAGCTTCACATCTGAAAGTTGGGAACGTGATTCTCAGAGCCACAGTGTACAGATTTCCAGAGAACTGGAACTGCAAACTTCCAATGAAAGTACATTTTTGGAAAGAACGGAACTGTCCACCTCCTTTGACCCAGTGACACAGAATTCACAAAGCTTCCCACCCACATTGACTTTGAGTTCAGAATCCACAGAAAGCATAGCACATGCTTCATCGAACATTTTGGTTTCTGCAAGTGGTTACATATCTGAAGATTGGGTGGATTCCCAATATTTCCCTTCTGCATCGTCTGTTGGAGGTGAGGACACAAGTGAAGATGGAAGAGTCAGAAGGTTGTTTCAGGGAACATCCTCAGCAGGGAAAGGAGACCTTCAAAGGTCTTTGAATACTTCACCTGGAGGTTCCGAGTTGCCTTCGTCTACAGAGTCGCCTGATGTCACTGTGCCTCTAGGTACCGTGTCAAGTGGAACTAGTGCATCTTTAAGCAGTGAACAGAGCTATTCAGCAAAGCCTTCCAGCATTTTATCAACCGATTCTAAAATGCTCAGTACTTCACCAGGTGTTTCTGACAGATCATTCAGTATTGCTACCAGATCTTTAAGTGCTTCACTGAATGAATTCGAATCATTACCGAATGATTTTAAAGCTTTGTTGAACTATTTGACCAATGATTTTGAAGAAAGTACTTCAACTAATTTAAGGCTATCATCAAATACTATACCAACTGACTCTGAAAAACTAAACAGTTCAACTGAGTTTAAAATATCTCTAAGTACTTCACCGAACAATGTTGAGAGATTAAGTGCTTCACCGAGTGATTTTAAACAATCTTTAAGTACTCCTCTGACTGATCCTGAACGATTAAATACTTCACTGAATGATTTAGGACAATCTTTAAGTAGTTCACTAACTGAACCTAAAAGAATAGATAGTTCGCCAGATGGGTTTCAGCATTCATTGAGCACTTCACCAAATGATGTTGGAAGATTAAATACACCACTGTATCATTTTAAGCAATCTTTGAGCATCTCACCAACTGATCATCAGACACACAGTACTTCACAGAATGATTTTGAAAGACCCAGTACATCACTGAATAGATTTAAACAAATTTTAACCAGTTCACTTGCCAATCCTGATGGAATAACTTCTTCACAGAATGATTTTGAAAGACCCAGTACATCACTGAATGGATTTAAACACATTTTAACCAGTTCACTTGCCGAACCTAATGGACTAACTTCTCCACAGAATGATTTTGAAAGGTTAAGTACATCACTGAATGGATTTAAACACATTTTAACCAGTTCACTTGCCGAACCTGATGGACTAACTTCTCCGCAGAATGATTTTGAAAGACCCAGTACATCACTGAATAGATTTAAACACATTTTAACCAGTTCACTTGCCGAACCTGATGGACTAACTTCTCCGCAGAATGATTTTGAAAGACCCAGTACATCACTGAATGAATTTAAACAAATTTTAACCAGCTCACTTGCCGAACCTGATGGACTAACTTCTCCGCAGAATGATTTTGAAAGACCCAGTACATCACTGAATAGATTTAAACAAATTTTAACCAGTTCACTTGCTGATACTGATGGACTAACATCTCTGCAGAATGATATTGAAAGACCCAGTACATCACTGAATGAATTTAAACAAATTTTAACCAGCTCACTTGCCAATCCTGATGGACTAACTTCTCCACAGAATGATTTTGAAAGGTTAAGTACATCACTGAATGAATTTAAACATATTTTAACCAGTTCACTTGCCGATACTGATGGACTAACATCTCCGCAGAATGATATTGAAAGACCCAGTACATCACTGAATGAATTTAAACAAATTTTAACCAGCTCACTTGCCAATCCTGATGGACTAACTTCTCCACAGAATGATTTTGAAAGGTTAAGTACATCACTGAATGAATTTAAACATATTTTAACCAGTTCACTTGCCGATACTGATGGACTAACATCTCCGCAGAATGATATTGAAAGACCCAGTACATCACTGAATGGATTTAAACACATTTTAACCAGTTCACTTGCCGAACCTGATGGACTAACTTCTCCACAGAATGATTTTGAAAGGTTAAGTACATCACTGAATGGATTTAAACACATTTTAACCAGTTCACTTGCCGAACCTGATGGACTAACTTCTCCGCAGAATGATTTTGAAAGACCCAGTACATCACTGAATAGATTTAAACACATTTTAACCAGTTCACTTGCTGATACTGATGGACTAACTTCTCCACAGAATGATTTTGAAAGACCCAGTACATCACTGAATGAATTTAAACAAATTTTAACCAGCTCACTTGCCAATCCTGATGGACTAACTTCTCCACAGAATGATTTTGAAAGGTTAAGTACATCACTGAATGAATTTAAACATATTTTAACCAGTTCACTTGCCGAACCTGATGGACTAACTTCTCCGCAGAATGATTTTGAAAGACCCAGTACATCACTGAATGAATTTAAACAAATTTTAACCAGCTCACTTGCCGAACCTGATGGACTAACTTCTCCGCAGAATGATTTTGAAAGACCCAGTACATCACTGAATAGATTTAAACAAATTTTAACCAGTTCACTTGCTGATACTGATGGACTAACATCTCTGCAGAATGATATTGAAAGACCCAGTACATCACTGAATGAATTTAAACAAATTTTAACCAGCTCACTTGCCAATCCTGATGGACTAACTTCTCCACAGAATGATTTTGAAAGGTTAAGTACATCACTGAATGAATTTAAACATATTTTAACCAGTTCACTTGCCGCTACTGATGGACTAACATCGCCGCAGAATGATATTGAAAGACCCAGTACATCACTGAATGAATTTAAACAAATTTTAACCAGCTCACTTGCCAATCCTGATGGACTAACTTCTCCACAGAATGATTTTGAAAGGTTAAGTACATCACTGAATGAATTTAAACATATTTTAACCAGTTCACTTGCCGATCCTGATGGACTAACGTCTTTGCAGAATGATTTTGAAAGACCCAGTACATCACTGAATGGTTTTAATAGATCTTTAAGTAGCTCATCGATTGACCCTGATGGACCAAGTACTTCACTGAATGGTTATAAGCGACTACTATTAAGCACTTCACCAAATTATTTTGAAAGATTGAGTACATCATGGAATGATTTCGAGAGATTAAATACCTCGCAAAATTATTTTAAGCGATCTTTAAGTAGTTCACCGATGGATGCTGAAAGCTTAAGCACGTCACTGGATGGTATAAAGCGAACTTTAGTGCATACACCAACTGATGGTGAAAGACTAAGCACATTGCAGAATGATTTTAAGCGATCATTAAGTTTCTCATCGTTTGAAGCTGACCGATTAAGTGTCACGTTAACTGATCTAAAGGGATCTGAAAGAGCATCAAGTGCGTCAACAAATGTTTTTGAAAACTCTTCAGGCTTTTCACCAAATACTTCGTTGAATATTTCTGAACGTGCTTTTATACATGCTCAAGATAATTCTCAAAGGTCTCTTGGCACTTCAATAAATGTTTTTGAAAGTTCCTACAGCTCTTCCCCAAATGATTCTGAAATATTCATTACTGTACAAAATATTTCCGAAGTGACTTCAAGTGACTCACGGACTTTAAACACTTCATCAACTGATTCTAAAAGGTCAATCAGTTCTTCACCAGATTATGTTGCAAAATCTTTCAATACATCACCACATAATCTTGAGTGGTCCTTAAACAGTTCAGAGAATGATTCTGCAATGTACTTTAATACTTCATCAAATACTACTGAAAGATTAAGTGCTTTGCCAACTGTTTCTGAAGAGTTTACAATTCATGCACAGCATGACTCTGAAAGGTTTCCAAATATGTCAAACGGCTCTTTAAACGACACACAGATTCATTCTGAAAGGTTTTCAGGAACTTCAAGAAATTTCGAAAATGCCTCCAACATCTTACCAAATCATTCTGAAAGCGCTGTAAGTATTACATCAAATGTTTTTGAAAAGTCCATACCAGATACTTCTGCAAGCTCTCCCAGCACCTTCCTGAACTATTCTACCATTTCTGTGAACTATTCACTGAATAGTTCTGAACATCCTGCAAACTCATCTATGAACAGTCCGAAAAGTTCCGTAAGTACGACAACAGATAGCACTGATGGGGCAGCTCCACTTTCAACATCTATACCTATGGACCTCAATGATGTTATCAGTAGTTCAGGTGAAGAAGGGTCCTTTGTTGTATCTACCTTACAGCCAACTGACATGAATAGTTCAAATTGGGCAAGTTTTACTTCACGTGCTGAAACGACAACTCCTATCACTGCAACAAGTCGCCCCAGAGTCACAGATGATTTCTTAAATACCACATTTGTTTCCACAGTGTACAATGTTACTAAATTAATTGCAGCAACATTGTCTCCAACACAGTGGGATTCTCAAGGTGCAGTGAATAATTCCGGAGCAGTGAATTACAACTTTACAACATCTGAACCAGATCTAGTTGAATCGGAAAGTAGTGGTGTTGGCAACACTCAGGTGCCAAGGATAACGCCAGCCTTTACTGTCCAGAGCGAGCCTCCAGAAATAGGAGCAGACTCTTCCACCATTACAATGCCCAGGACGACACAAGTACATTTGTTGCCTTCAACCGCAGACTCACCCAGAGAAGCTGGAAGTACATCGTCGACACAGGTTGTGATAACATCCGGGACGTCTACTGGAAGTAACACTGTCAATTTTAGTGCTTCCACAGACATACCGACGCCGACTCTAGGTGTCAAGAGTGAGCTTACCGCCGTGTGGACTAGTCCAGCACTTCTTACCAGTACTTTAGCCAGAGACAAGACAACAGCTAGCATGCCCACAACGAGTGTTATGAAAACAACTAAACCAAGCAAGACAAGGACTTCAACTCACGTCAACCCTTTGACCAGCACAAAGACTTCAGTTACCTCCGTGACCTCGAGCACCTTGACCACTCCAACCAGTACGATGGTCCCGACAAGTACCAGAGTCTCAGACACCACCACGCAGATTGCAACCACTGCTGTAGTGACCGTACCGGTTACACTGCCTCCTACCACCACAGAGAGAGTCATACGCCAGCCCTCAACCATGACTCAGGTCACCACAACACGCACATCTCAAGCCTCCATGGGTAATGTAAAATCAAGGCACAATGTCGATAAAAGTAATGCTTTAAATGTTCATATTGGCTTTCTAACCGAATTTCACGGGTCTTTAATTACCGAATTTCACTGACAGCCAATAATAGTTTTTGATATTGAAATGTATAGGAACGAATATTAGGAATAACAGACAGAAGAGGAATGGTTCTAAACAATTAGAAATATGTATAAGTAGTGAGGAAATGAGTGAATAAAATATAACAGTACAGCACAGGAACAGGCCCCAGCGGCCCACAATGTCCATGCTGAACATGATGCAAAGTCAAACTAATCTTCTCTGCCTGCTCGTGATCCATATCCATCCATTCCCTACACATCCACGTGTCTATGCAAAAGTCTCTTAAACACCACTATGTATCTGCCTCCACCACCACCCCTGGCAGCGCCTTCCAGGCACCCACCGCTCACTGTGTTGTAACGGCCAGCTTCTCGTCTATATCAATTAGCTCCCGAGCTGCCATTTGCATAGACTGGGTCAGCGATAAGCATAATGACTCGAACAAATAATAACAGAGATCCTCCTTGACGTTTAATAGTTAGTCTTCTTTATTTGAAGGTGCAATAAACACATCGGCATATCTCTTGTCATCGACTGGTTATTAATTGCTAGGTAAAATTCCATATCTTACCACAGTCTATGCGATCGATACCGGTTGGCAGATATTACTTTGACACAGTTTGTATTAATCTTCTAGTTAATAAAAATTACAGGCGATTACATCACGGCTGATAAATCTTTTGGCGGTGCTTCTAGCTGACCCTCTGTCAGCACCTCCCAGCTCACCCACTCTGCCAGCAAATACCCAACTCTCAGTACTCTGGCTCCGCCCAGACCCTACGTAAGCATTGCATTAACTCTATAGTGTCCAAACTACAGCAGAATACAAGGCAATGATATTAATAAGCAAAAATAACCAATAACTGCAAAATGGCTCCTACAGTGTAAAACTTGATCAACTTTAAATTTTTCTCCTCTCGTGAGAATGAGAATATCTCAGTCATCCCCAGTTTCATCAAGAAATGCATTGATTACTGCGTTCTGACCAAGACAGCCAGGGTCTGCCCCAACCAGAAACTCTGGATGAACAGGGACATTCACTCTCCGCTAAAGTCCAGATACAAAGCTTTCAAGAGAGGTTTGCTTCTCATGAGGAAACAAAGAACTGAAGATGCTGGTTTATACCAAAGATAGACACAAAGTGCTGGAGTAACTCAACGGGTCAGGCAACATCTCTGGAGGAAAAGGATGGGTAACGTTTCGGATTGGATCCTTTTTCTCCAGAGATGCTGCCTGACCCGCTGAGTTACTCCAGCACTCTGTGAAACGTCATCTATCCATGTTCTCCAGAGGTGTTGCCTAACCCGCTGAGTTACTCCAGCACTCAGTGTCCATCCAAGGCTCGGTATGATCTCTGCAAGGCTCTGTGGGCAGTCAAGAGAGAGTTGATCAATCGAGTGGACACCAGGTGACTGTGGCAGGGCCTTAATACCATTAGAGGATACAAGATGTGGCCGTTACCAACTTTCCAAGGCACTTCATTGTGGTTGATGTTCGAGTGCTGGGCAGTAGTCCCTGTGACCAGCCTCTCTATTTTCACAAGTTCACAAATTATAGTAGAATTAGGCCATTTGGCCCATCCTCCTTGGGGACTGGGATAGTGAGGGTTCCCAGAAGCAGAGGGTGAGGATGTCGGTGTAGACAATGGCCAGTTGCCTGGCACTGTTTCAGAGCCTGTCCAGGGACTCCATCCAGCCAGGCCGCTCCCCCTGAGTTTACCCTGCTGAGAGTAGTTTAGTTTAGTTTAATTTAGTTTAGTTCCACCGAGATGTGTGGGGCAGAGACAGGGAGGGATGGCGCACGGCAGGTGGAACTTTGTTCAAAATAGGCATAAAAGATGCTAGAATCATTCTCTCCACATCTCCATCAACACCTTTGAGGCTCCACAATCACACTGTGGGACGTTTACAGTGGCCAATTACCCTGGTGATCGAGTGCCTTTGGGATGTGGGGCGTAGCCGGTGGAAACCCAAACAGGAGAGCGTGCACACTCCACACAGACAGCAGCAGAGGCCAGGACTGTGATCCAAGAAATCAACAATCCTTGTGCCTCCAAAGATGCTGTTTGACTGTGAGTTTTCCCGTCAGTTTGAGTTTTGCTCTCGAATCTTGACCGTAACGGTGGTGCAGCGGGAGAGCTGCTGCCTTACAGCGCCAGGGACCCGGATTTTACTCCCAACTATGGGTGCTGTCTGTGCGGAGTTTGCACGTTCTCCCCGTGACCACATGGGTTTTCTCCAGGAGCTCCGGTTTTCTCCTACACTCCAAAGACATACAGGTGTGCAGGTTAATTGGATGCGGTAAAATTGTAAATTGTCCCTCGTGAGCATGGGAGTGTTAATGTTGGGGGATCGCTGGTCGGCGCGGACTTGGTGGTCCAAAGGGCTGGTTTCCGTGCTGTATCTCTAAACTAAACTAAACTAAACTAAACTAAACTAAAAAGCTGTTCCTCTGTGGAGTTGTGCCACCTCCACAAACATATCCCATGCACGAGGTTGAAGTGACTTCGTTAACCAAAGATTTTCCCTTTGGTTGTTTTTGTTATTGATGCCTTGGTATTTGATACAAAAGGGAAATGACTTCCTTGTGTTTAATGCTATGTATGACTTACAGAAACTCGGATTTCCTCTCCAGTTTAGCACCACACCTATTTACAATGCTTTAGAACGAGAAGAGTTATTCTGATTATTCTTGACTTAAATAGTTCTGCAAAAAAATAACATGCCCTGTGAACGTGAATGTGAGATTTGACAATTAATTTGTAAAAGAAGGAATTTAATTGCCCTGGAAGTTGAGAAAGGGCAAATGTTATTAGCTTGTTTGCAATGTTTCAGTCAGGACAGAAGTTCATGCTTCCTGTTTAATGAAGCACAATGCCCTGGAAATTCCTCTGCAAGGGGAAGGACATATTTATTTGGCATCATGCGCTGGCTTGCTGCCAGATTTGTGTCTGACTGCATGGCAGAGGAATCACACTGTGCACAAAGCCCAAGGAATTGTGTATAGTCGATGAGTCCCAAAACCAAGCCCTCCCTCCAGTGGCTGTGGTGGTGCCCAGCGAGCAGAGACGGTCGGGTGGAGGAGCTTTGGGGTCCATCAGTGCTGTGTGACGGAGTTCATGTTCATAAGTGATAGGACCAGAACCAGGTCATTCAGCCCATCAAGTCTACTCCGCCATTCAATCACGGCTGATCTATCTTTCCCTCTCAACCCCATTCTCCTGCCTTCTCCCCATCACCCCTGACACCCTTGCTAATCAAGAATATGTCAATCTCTGCTTTAAAAATGTCCATTGATTTGGCCTCCACAGCCATCTGTGGCAAAGAATTCCACAGACTCACCACCCTCTGACTAAATAAATTTCTCCTCATCTCCTTCCTAAAAGAACATCCTTTTATTCCGAGGCTATGACCTCGTGCCTTAGACTCTTCCACGAGGGGAAACATCCTCCCCACATCCACTCTATCCAAGGGACGAGGACTGGCTTTAATCACGGTGGTGGTGGGGAGGAATGGCACTGCTGAGCAGGAACGTCATTTGAAGAGTCATTTCAATTGCGCACAGGAGCCCAAGTTCATAGCTCACTGAAGGTGGCAGCACAAGTAGATAGAGTGGTAAAGAAGCATTATGGTATACTTGGCTTCATTGCTAGGGCCATTGAATATTAGGGTCAGAAAGCCATGATGCAGCTCTCTAAGACATTGGTCAGGCCGCCTATGGAGTATTGTGTGAGGTTCTGGTTGCTCATTACAGGAAATATGTGGAGGCTTTGGAGAGGGGGCAGAGGAGATTTACCAGAATGATGCCAGGATTAGAGAGTTTCAGCTACAGGGAGAGGTTGGATAGACTTGGTTTGTTTTCTCTGGAAAGTCAGAGGTTGAGGGGAGACTTGATGGAAGTATATGAAATTATGAGAGGCATAGATAGGGTAGACAGTCAGAACCTTTTTTTTCCCAGGGTGAAGATGTCCAACAGGAGAGGTTATGAGGGGGAAAGTTTAATGGAGATGTATGGGACAGATGTTTTACACAGAGAGTCATGTGTGCCTGGAATGCATTGCCAAGGGTGGTGGTGGAGGCAGATACGATAGTGGCATTTGTGGCTTTTAATAGGAACATGGAAGTGTGAGGAATAGAGGTGATGTTGGTCCTTGATGTTGTTGGCTGCCTTTTTGAGGCAGCGCCTCCTGTAGATTCCTTTGATGGTGGGGAAGTCAGTACCCGTGATGGATCAGGCAGTGTCCACCACTCTCTGTCGATCCCTTCGATGGTGGGGATGCATTGGATGTGGGGTTGGTGATGGTGTGCTTCAGTGGATGAGGAGTGGGGTTGGAACAGCTTGAGGAAGATGGGGTTTGGAGATATGAGCAAACATGAGGACATTACTTGTGCAGGTGAAGCGGGACTGACACTGTTCAGCCACTGTTCATCGTTCCTGCTCTGATTTAAACGGCATTTAAATTATATGACCTCCACGGTGGGACAAACTCATTTCTCCAAATAGTTTGAATGTGCCTCTCATAATTTAATCATTGTAGGGCCTGGGACTGTCTTCCACATAGAGACTGGGCTGGCACTCCCTGAGAAATGGCTTCAGTAACTTACATGAAAGGTCCAATTATATTTGACCTTGGTACAGACCAGACTGTGGGTGGTGGGGGTGTTATTAGTGAAGCGTGGGCAGTCAGTAATGAATGATTGTGTTGTGGGTGAGAATAAATTTGGAATAGGTTGTCGGCATGGTCAGGAGATGGACTTTATAGTCTTGGAACTGTCGTAGAGTCAAACAGGACACAAATTTGGGTCTAATTCAGACACAAATCATGAAAGCATTCAAAGTGAGGAAGGAAATTATGGGTTATGCTCTGAAGTTATTGATGAGAAGAAAGGAAAGTACTCTGGTGGGATGGCCCAATTGGAGGAAGTTCCTGTTCCGTCATGATGTGCTGTCGGCCAATCAGCTTGCAGGGTCTGGTCGGCCAATTAGAATACAGGGTCTGTCGGCCAATCAGCATGCAGGGTCTGTTGACCAATCAGCGTGCAGGGTCTGTCTGGTCAATCAGCTGCATGGTTGGCCAATTAGCATGCAGTGTCTGTTGGCCAATCAGCATGCAGGGTCTGCGGCCAATCAGCATGCAGGGTCTGTCGGCCAATCAGAATACAGAGTCTATCAGCCAATAAGCATGCAGGGTCTGTCTGGCCAATCAGCTGCTCGGTAAGTTGGCCAATCAGCATGCATGGTCTGTCTGGCCAATCAACTGCACGGGTCTGTCTGGCCAATCAGTGTGCAGGGTCTGTTGGCCTATCAGCTGCATGGTAAGTTGGCCAATCAGCATGCATGGTCTGTCTGGCCAATCAGCTGCACGGGTCTGTCTGGCTAATCAGCGTGCAGGGTCTGTCGGCCTATCAAAATGCAGGGTCTGTCTACCAATCAGCCTGCTGGTCCCGTTAGTTTGAGAAGGCTGCATGGTATTGGAGCAGTCCTCTCTCTGCCCATCTCCACTGACAAGGCCCAGACACAGGGGCCTGGTCAACCCAACCCCACATCGAAGAGTTGTCCCACAGGATGCCTGCCTTTTATCCTGACCTCCGGTGCTGTCTGTGCAGAGCTTGTATGTTCCCCGTATGACTGTGTGGCTTCTCTCCGGGTGTTCCAGTTTCCTCCCACATCCCAAAGACGTGCAGATTTGTAGGTTAATTGGCACTCTGTAAATTGCACCAGTTGTGTAGGGAGTTGATGAGACAATGGGATAGCATAGAGTTCGTGAACGGGTGGTAGTTGGTCGGCATGGAATCGGTGGGCCGAGGTGCCTGTTTCCATGCTGCATGGCCCTATAATGTAAAACAGGAGACCCACTGTCTATCATCTGTTATAAATGTTGTATTTACTGTTAAACAGGGAATGCCTGCCTCTCAAACCCGTGCCTTAATGGAGGTACCTGTATCAGTTTCCGTAATAACAGGAAAAGATGTCAATGCTCTTCCAGCTGGCAAGGAGTGGACTGCAGCAAAGGTAAGGCATTGTGCTGTAAACTCTCAGTTACACAAGACATCGTAACTCACAGTGTTGTAAACGGTCCTCAGAGAAATGTATTCCAGATTCCATGCCATTTACCGGTTTGGAGTTTAATGCAGTTGAGTGCAAGTTGTTGCATTTTAGGTAATCAGGGTCAAGGGTGGTGGGTATGTGGAACGAGCTGCCAGAGGAAATGTGTAGGAAGGAACTGCAGATGACGTTTTATACTGAAGATAGACACAAAATGGTGGAGTATCTCAGCGGGCTAGGCAGCATCTCTGGAGAAGTAGAATAGACGTTGTTTCGGGTCGGAAGAAGGGTTCCGACCCGAAACATCGCCTATTCTTTTTCTCCAGAGATGCTGCCTGACCCGCTGAGTTACTCCAGCATTTTGTATCGTTCAATGAGCTGTCAGAGGAGGTACTACCGCAGTATTTAAAAGACACTTGGGCAGGTACATGGATAGGAAAAATTTAGAGGGATCTTGGCCAAACACGGGGAGGTGGGACTAACTTAGATGGGGCATCTTGTACAGCATGGACAAGTTAGGCCGAAGGGCCTGTTTCTATGCTCCATGACTCTAAGACTCTATGAAAACATTCAATTGCAATACTTGCCAGATTAATTGGAAAGTGAAATATGGTGTTCATTTGATGATTCTATACTTTTAATGAAAATGGTCAACTTATATTTGTCAATTCTTCATTCTACCCGGCACTTCCTGCTTCTGATAATACGGTTGATTCTGTTGCTCGCTGAATGCTTTGGCTCCGCACTTCACCAATCTGGTCCAATCTCGGCCACTGTCTGGGAAGCAGAGGGCAATGGGGCAAAGAGGACAATGTCTCCTTCACACCTGCACAATGGGGAGGATGTAAAGCAAGATGTATTCAAAAGAGAGTTAGATCGAGCTCTTCGCGCTAATGGAATCAAGGGACGTGGGGAGAAAGCAGGAATGGGGTACTGATTGTGGATGCTCAACCATGATCATATTGAATGGCAGTGCTGGTTCGAAGGGCTGAATGGCCTTTTAAAATGTTTCTATGTTTCTAAAATGGACATCATCGGATAAAGTTAGAAATGTTCATATCATATCATATATATACAGCCGGAAACAGGCCTTTTCGGCCCACCAAGTCCGTGCCGCCCAGCGATCCCCGTACATTAACACTATCCTACTCCCACTAGGGACAATTTTTACATTTACCCAGCCAATTAATCTACATACCTGTACGTCTTTGGAGTGTGGGAGGAAACCGAAGATCTCGGAGAAAACCCACGCAGGTCACGGGGAGAACGTACAAACTTCTTACAGTGCAGCACCCGTAGTCAGGATCGAACCTGAGTCTCCGGCGCTGCATTCGCTGTAAAGCAGCAACTCTACCGCTGCGCTACCGTGGTTATTAGTTCATCACAAGATGGTATCTTAAATATAATAATTTTGTTTAGCTTTATTTTACATTGTTATATTATCAATGAGTTTGCAATTGCAAAATAAAATCCTTTCTTTAGACTCGAAGCCAGTTTTAGTATAGTAATTAGTTCTTTTCTTTAAGCAGATGTGGATGAATGCCTTTCAAATCCATGTCCATCTCGCTCAGAATGTGTTAATAACTTGGGCTCTTTCTCCTGCAAGTGTTACCCAGGGTATTACTTCGAGAAGGGAGCAAGATGCACTCTAGGTAAGATGAACGGTTGCTCTGGAGATGTATGGATTTACCTTGCTGTGGCTTGACAGATTTGTTGGGCTGTTGGAGATAAACTATCTTAACTTTGTGGAATATAGATTAAGATTAATTCTCATGCAAGACATCTTGAAATTTAATCCAAAATTATATATCTGTGACTTTTCCAAAGCTTTTTCCTGATAGATACCCAAATTACATACCCCCACAATCTATAACATTTCTAAACAAATGCCACATCTACAATCCTACAACTAAAAACTGCCAAATGATAAAATAAGATGACCATTTCTGTGTTGCTTTGCATGACAGTGTCAATCGCCTGGGTATTTCTTGGTTTAGTTAGTTTAGAGATGCAGGGAGGAAACAGGCCCCTTGGCCCACCGCGTCCGCGCCGACCAATGATCCCCGCACATTAATGCCATCCTACACACGCAAGGGGCAATTCACAATTTTAGCAAGCCAATTAATCTATAAACCTATGGTGTGTTACATGGACATTATTACAGGCCTGGGACATGGTGTGTTACATGGGCATTCCGACATGTCTAGGAGATGGCAGGTTACATGGACGTTCCTACATGTCGAGGAGATGGCGGGCTACATGGATGTTTCAACATATCTAGGAGATGGCGTGTTACATGGACATTCCTACACGCATGGGAGTTGGCATGTTCATTGGGCATTTCTACATGCCTAGGACGTGGTGTGTTACATGGACATTCCAACATGCCTGGGAGATGGCGTGTTACATGGACATTCCTACAGACCTGGGAGATGGCGTGTTACATGGACAATCCTACAGACCTGGGAGATGGCGTGTTACATGGACATTCCTACAGACCTGGGAGATGGCGTGTTACTTGGGCATTCCTACAAGCCTGGGACATGGCGTGTTACATGGACATTCCAACATGCCTGGGAGATGGCGTGTTACATGGACATTCCTACAGACCTGGGAGATGGCGTGTTACATGGGCATTCCTACAAGCCTGGGACATGGCGTGTTACATGGACATTCCAACATGCCTGGGAGATGGCGTGTTACATGGACAATCCTACAGACCTGGGAGATGGCGTGTTACATGGACATTCCTACAGACCTGGGAGATGGCATGTTACTTGGGCATTCCTACTAGCCTGGGACATGGCGTGTTACATGGACTTTCCTACGCGCCTGGGAAGTGGCATGTTATATGGACTTTCCTACACGCCTGGGAGATGGCGTGTTCCATTGGCATTCCTACACGCCTGGGAGATGGTGGGAGGGCAAACACTGTTCGGAGAAAATACCCTAATAATTGATACCAACAATGGTCACTTAACGCAACTGATCTCCCGTTCCCAGTCTGACCTCTCTGTCATGAGCCTCCTCCAGTGCCATAGTGAGGCCCGCCGGAAATTGGAGGAGCAGCACCTCATATTTCGCCTGGGCAGTTTGCAGCCCGGTGGTATGAACGTCGACTTCTCCAACTTCAGATAGCTCCTCTGTCCCTCCCTTCCCCTCCTCCTTCCCAGATCTCCCTCTATCTTCCTGTCTCCACCTATATCCTTCCTTTGTCCCACCCCCGACATCAGTCTGAAGAAGGATCTTGACCCGAAACGTCACCCATTCCTTCTCTCCCGAGATGCTGCCTGACCTGCTGAGTTACTCCAGCATTTTGTGAATAAATGGTCACTCAGTGTTTCTCCTTCCAACATATCTCACTACAATATAGTATTGTTCCTATAATTCAGTCTCCTTTACTTTCTCCCTTTGTGTGAATTGCTTATTTTCACAAAACTTCCCAGTAGATCTCCTTATTTTAAGATTAACTCAGGGACTTGCATGTGGAATTGTACCAACTGCTTAGTTTATTGACTTGCACTGTAATCTCCCAAAGAATATTCCTTTAAAGGATCTTTCCTTCCTAACGCTGCTGCTTATTCAGTTATTGTGACATACTCTGCAGCCAAGCCTCTCTAGCTACTGTTTCCACGTAAGCCTGTTGCTCTAATTGCTATCCCCCTCTCTGTCATTCCTGATCATTGTAAATCAGTTGATGTATTGACTCTGAGAGGAAAGTATAAAAGACACTTGGGCAGGTACATGGGGAAAGTTTAGAGGGATGTGGGCAAACCGGGGCAGGTGGGACTAGTGTAGGTGGGGCATCTTGATTGGCATGGAGACGTTGGGCCAAAGGGTCAGTTCCTGTACAGTGAGACCATGCAAATAGTCATACAGCCTTTATACTGTTCTATCTACTTATCTGGTTCTGTAAAACCTAAGCTTGTTCAAAATTCAATGTCGAAACAAAGAACTTTAGGGGCAGCACGGTGGCGCAGTGATAGAGCTGCTGCCTTTCAGCGCCAGAGACTCGGGTTCGATCCTGACAATGGGTGCTGTCTGTACGGAGTTAGTACGTTCTCCCTGTGATTGCGTGGGTTTTCTCCGGGTGCTCCGGTTTCCTCCCACAATCTAAAGACGTGCAGATTTGTAGGTTAATTGGCTTTAGTAAAATTGTAAATCGTCTCTAGTGTGTAGGATAGTGCTAGTGTACAGGGTGATCGCTGGTTAGCACGGACTTGGTGGGCTGAAGGGCCTGTTTCCGCGCTGTATCTCTAAAACGAAAACTAAAACTTCAGATGTAGGTTTATATCAAAGATATAAAAAGTGCTGGAGCAACTCATCAGGTCAAGAAGCATCCATGGAGAGAATAGGATGGGTGACATTTCGAGTGGGGACCCTTCTTTGGTCGGTAACCCATCCTTTCTTCTCCTGAGATGTTGCATGTCCCGCTGAGTTACTCCACCACTTAGTGTCTCTCTGAAAATCAATGCATTCTGCCATTTCCTGACAGTGTGTGGCTTTGAATCAACACTGAGACCATATTGAAGTTTGAGCTTCTTGCAGTGCTGCCTAATCGTGTCCAGCTGTTGGGGTCTGGGAAACAGCTGGATGAGCAGGAGGTCACATGACCATCAGAGAAGCAGGAAAAGACCAACAATGATAAAAACAAAAGAGCTTGCATTTCTGTCGGGGCATTTACACCTTCTGGTAACTTCTCAATTCCTGAATGATTCTGAAGTCCAGTCACCATTGTTGTGTGGGCCTCATTGAAACTTACCGAATAGTGAAAGGCCTGGATAGAGTGGATGTGGAGAGGATGTTTCCACTAGCAGGAGAGTCTAGGACCAAAGGTCATAGTCTCAGAATAAAAGGACGCACCTTTAGAAAGGAGACGAGGAGGAATTTTTTTAACCAGAGGGTTGTGAATCTGTGGAATTCATTGCCACAGATGGTGATGGAGGTCAGGTCATTGGGTATTTTTAAGGCACAGATTGAGAGATACTTGATTAGTAAACGGTTGAGAAGGAAATATAGATCAGCTATGATTAAATGGCAGAGTAGACTTGATGGGTCGAATGGGCTAATTCTGCTCCTATGACTTCATAAGTTCATAAACTCATAAGTTATGGGAGCAGAATAGAAGCCCATCAAGTCTACTCCGCCATTCATTGTTCCCTCTCAACCCCATTCTCCAGCCTTCCCCCCCATTAACCCTGACACCCTTACTAATCAAGTATCTATCAATCTGCGCCTTAAAAATACCCATTGACCTGGCCTCCACAGCCCTCTGTGGCAATGAATTCCACAGATTCACCACCCTCTGGCTAATGAAACTTTTCTCCTCAGCTTCTTTCTAAAGTTACGTCCTTTTATTCTGAAGGCTGTGCCCTCTGGTCCTAGACTCTCCCACAAGTGGAAACATCCTCTCCACACCCACTCTAACCAGGATAGACTCAAGAACTTATCAAGAGTTTACCACCAGAAAGAGGGGAAGATTCCAGGTTGCTCTACCATCTGGTCATGTTGGTTGAGGAGTGGACAGGGGCCCCGAAAAGCTCAAAAACCTCTTGCAATAGTAAGCACCCCTTTGTGGCCATCTGGCCAAGCCCTCATCAGACAGTCAGCAATCGCCCAGTGCTGCTATGAAATGCCCTTGGAGAATTTAGATTTTTAGATTTAGAGATACAGCGCGGAAACAGGCCCTTCGGCCCACCGAGTCCGCACCGCCCAGCGGTCCCCGCACATTAACACTATCCTACACACACTAGGGACAATTTTTACATTTACCCAATCAATTAACCCACAAACCTGTACCTCTTTGGAATGTGGGAGGAAACTGAAGATCTTGGAGAAAACCCACGCAGGTCACGGGGAGAACGTACAAACTCCGTACAGACGGCGCCCGTAGTCAGGATCGAACCTGAGTCTCCGGCGCTGCATTCGCTGTAAGGCAGCAACTCTACCGCTGCGCCACCGTGCCGCCCTGAGTTTACCTCTGAGTTCTCCCACACCGTGCTGTTACACTCACGGTTATGTAAACGTAATCTTGTATTCTGGTTTTACACAGGGAGTTTTTAAAATTATACTCTTCTATTATTGTTTCCCCATAGCAAGGACATTTGCTGGTGTTTTTCAAATAGACAACAAATCCCGAATATCAGAACATGCAAAGCTGGAAGGAGATATTTTAAAAATAGTAAGTTGTTTCTGAATAATAACTCAAATAATAATGAATAATCACTGTGATGCAGATTCATTGACATCATTTACAATGGACCGTTCTTGACTTTTTAATTCTATGAGTGTTTGATTAATAGCATCAGTTGGCCATCTGGTTTTCTGATCGATGTTGAGGTGAAAGGGTCTTGACAATATCACCCAACACACGATTGGAGTTGCACATATTGAAACCACAAGTGAGTTTTCATCGCCCAGGTTTACAAGTAATACTTTCCAGTGATACAGATGAGTATCATTCTCTCCTGCCCAAAAGAATATACAGGACATAGGACAGTACGGCACGGGAACGGGCCCTTCGGCCCACAATGTCTGGTCCAAACATGATGCCATGTCCCCTCTGCCTGTATGTGATCCATATCCCTCCATTCCTACATATCTGTGTGCCTATCTAAATGCCTTGTGAACACCACTGTCATATAATAATAATAATAATAATAATAATGCATTACATTTATATAGCGCTTTTCAAACACTCAAAGACGCTTTACAGGGATTTCTAGAACATAGAGAATTGAATAAATAGATAAATAAGTAAACGTACAGAAAAAGGAGACAGAAGGTGAGGTGACGGTCAGTGGTTGAAGGCAGTGCTGAGCAGGTGAGACTTCAGTGATGTTTTGAATGTGGTGAGTGAGGGGGAGTCTCTGACGGTTTGGGGTAGTGAGTTCCAGAGGGTGGGAGCAGCGATGGAGAAAGCCCTGTCCCCCCAGGATCTGAGTTTGGTCCGGATGGGGGGGGGACAGGAGATTGGCAGCAACAGAGCGGAGGGTGCAGGTGGGAGTGTGCCTGTGGAGGAGGTCAGTCAGGTAGGATGGGGCCAGGTTATGGAGGGCTTTGTAGGTCCCCCACCACCCCTCGCAGTGTGTTCCAGGATCCACCACTCTCTGTGTGAAAAAAAGACTTGCCATGCACATCCCCTTAAAGCTTTGCCCCTCTAACCTTCAAGTAATGCCCTCTAGTCTTTAATATTTCCATCCTGCCCAGTAATCAGTTCTCATTCCATGCTGTTATATAACTGCCAATCCGATAATTTTGTTCTGAACATTTTCTGTTACATCATTCTGAATCGTTTCTCAGAGCTAAATATCTCACACCCTCTTAAGAATACAGAGTGCTGGAGTAACTCAGCGGGTCAGGCAGCATCTCTGCAGAACATGGATAGGTGACGTTTCACCGAGTGCTGGAGTAATTCAGCGGGTCAGGCAGCATCTCTGCAGAACATGGATAGGTGACGTTTCACAGAGTGCTGGAGTAACTCAGCAGCATCTCTGGAGACCGTGGAGAGATGACGTTTCGGGTTGGGACCCTTAGACCTCTCGTTTGCCCTTACTGACTTTGCTGAACACAATCCGGGAGATTGCAGACAGCTGCAGGTCAAATAAGGTTGTTGTAGTAGGGGATTTTAACTTCCCCAATATAGACTGGGAAAATCATAGTGTGAAGGGTTTAGATGGGGTGCAATTCTTCAAAAGTGTTCAGGAGAGTTTTCGTAAGCAGTATGTGGAGGCCCCCACACTTGAGAGGGCAACACTGGATCTAGTGTTGGGAAATTGGGAAGGGCAAGTTAATGAAGTGTGTGTGGAGGAGCCTTTTGGGAGCAATGACCACAGTTTGATTAGGTTTAAGATAGTTATGGATAGCGACCACGTGTTAAAATGCTCAACTGGGGTAAGGCCAACTTTGAGAGAAGGTCTCGCTCAAGTTGACTGGAGCAGGTTATTTGAGGGGAAAGGAACATAGGCCAAATGGGATGTTTTTAAAAGTGTACTGAAGAAAGCTCAGGATGTGTATGTCCCCGTTAGAGTGAAGGGCAAAGCAGGCAAAGGTAAGGAAACGTGGCTGAAGAAGGAGATTTGAGACGCTTGTCAAAAACAAGAAGGATGCATGGGACAGGTATAGGCAGCTGGGATCAAGTGCATCGCTGGAGGAGATTCGGGAACTAAGGAGTAAACTATAAAGGAAATCAGAAGGGCAAAAAGGGGCCAGGAGATAGCTTTGGCGGGTAGCATTAAGGACATTCCCAAAAGATTTTATAAATACATACAGTAAGGGGGAAAAGGGTAACTAGAGAGAGAGAGAGAGAGAGACCTCTCAGGAATCAAAGCAGTCACCTCTGTGGAGCCACAGGAGATGGGCAAGGTCCTAAAAGAGTATTTCTCCTCTGTGTTTACCGAGGAGAAAGACAGTAGGACGGAGGAAATTGGAGCAGTCACTGGAAGTGTCTTGAGAGCAGTCAGGGTTACCGTTGAAGAAGTACTGAAGGTACCGTCGTGTTTGAAGGTAGACAAATCTCCAGGGCCTGATCAGATATATCCGAGGACATTGCGGGAAACTAGAGTAGAAATTGCGGGAGCCCCGGTTGAAATTTACGAGTCTCCCTTAAATACAGGAGACGTCCCGGAAGACTGGAGGGTGGCAAAAGTTGTGCCTCTACTCAAGAAGGGCTGCGGGGAAAATGCTGGGAACTATAGGCCGGCGAGCTTAACATCTGTTAACAGGAATCCGAGGGGTAACTTTTTCACACAAAGGGTGGTGGGTGTATGGCACAAGCTGCTAGAGGAGGTAGTTGAGGCTGGGACTATCCCATCGTTTAAGAAACAGTTAGACAGGTACATGGATAGAACAGGTTTGGAGGGATATGGACTAAGTGCAGGCAAGTGGGACTAGTGTAGATGGAACATTATTGGCAGGTGTGGGCAAGTTGGGCCGAAGGGCCTGCTTCCACGCTAACTCTATGACTCTATGACTCTAATCCCAGAAATCTCGAACACTTTGGTGATGTCTCATTTGCCTCTTCCCCATCTATGGTGCCCTGCTGGTGCAAATGTAGTGGTGTTCCTTGGCCCATGCCCACCAGTGGATCTGGCGTGCCCATCACCCCCTCCCGGTGATGTGAATCAGTAGCTCCCACTGTTTCATTGGTGCTGGGTGTCATTCTTGTCTCTGATATTACCCACAACCAATGCCACTTTCCTGTATCCAATCATTCTGTCCATCCTGGTGTTCTACCAGGTCTACAAATGGAGGAACAGCACCTCATATTTTGCTTGGGCAGCTTACAACCCAGTGGTATATATATTGTTTTCTCTAACTTCAAGTAACGCTTGCATCCCCTCTCTCTCCATCCCTCCCCCATCCAAGTCGTACCAGCTTCAAAGTCGTCTCGTTGATTCTCATTGTCTGTAACTCGTTTTCACCTAGCCCACAGCTAACAATGGCCTGTTTCCTTTATCATCGCTACATTTTGCATATCTTTCATTCATTCATTCTATATCTCCCGTTTCCCTTTCCCTTGACTCTCAATCTGACGAAGGGTCTCGACCCAAAACGTCACCCATTCCTTCTCCCCAGAGATGCTGCCTGTCCCGCTGAGTTACTCCAGCTTTTTGTGTCTATCTCCGGTTTGAACCAGCATCTGCAGTTCCTTCCAACGCTACAAACTGCCCAGCTGATTTCGTAATAAGTGAAATGGACAATCACAACCTTTACTCTGCTGCCACTCAGTGGAATCTACACGCGCACGTTGTCGACCTCCCCGTGGTGAGCCCTGGCAACTGGCCTCAGTCAGGCGAACGACAACAAACAGAGACAGCAGAAGCAGAAGCAGCTTCATAACTTCTGCTGCCTCAAACGCAAGAAGAAGCTGACACAGCATGTCTTTGTTTTCCTCATCATATTGTTCACATGCTTTACTGCACCTTTCCACATCGCACATTGAAACACACCTCCAATCCAATGACCAGCTCTATATTACTTTCCGCATTTCCAACTCTGAAAATTAAGAAGCATTGATTTTGTCATCACTAGCCCTGGAGTAAATGAATATATTCCCATCGACCTGTGCAAAGATCAGCATTTGCTTCAGACAGCTTCACTTGAGTAGTTATAATGTGCATGGCACCGAGGGTCCAAGCTTGTTCTCAGCACCTTGACAACCCCTTGGCCAGAACACTCCGTCCTGGCCTCTCACGCCTCTGTTCTGCTCTCCTTTCTCTGCTTTTTGCTGGAAGATGCCACAAATTATGAGCTTCCACTGTTGCCGTTTTCCCCGTCCGTGTCTTTGTCAGCCGCAGAGTGATGTTGTCGTCTGTAGACAAGGCCAAGTACCTAGAGCATGAGGCAGCCAAGTTGGCTCAGCCACCGGTGGCTCACACAAACGTAAATTATATGTGAAAAAATCCTTCAGGGAAGTGACGATTCGTGGAGAGAGGCACACATGCAGCTTTCTTTGATCTAACTGCATGAATGAATGGTTTGCAATGGTTTGTGGCATTGGCAGCCTTTTGGCATTGCCTCCCACATTAATGTAGCAATTCAATACAACTCTGATGAAGAGCCTCGTTAACGTTTCATTGAATTGCAGTGCCCCTCAGACTCTGAGAAATGCTTTGGAGAAATATGCATTACCTTACTGTAACCAGGAATGGGATTCTGTTTCTTTGTTCATTTGACAATGGATTCTGCAGCTGTTCAGGGATGGGAAGTCAAATTTCAGTATTCCACCGATTTATTCAGTTTCTAGACCGCAGACCAAATGTATCGACAATCAAAAGTGCAGATTATAAAATGTAACAGTGCAATTAATGGACCCTCTTTCCTCTTCCCCCGTCCTCAACTTTGACTTCTGGAGGCACACATTTGAAGTTAAATAACCCGACAAACAAGAAACTGAAGTTTAATTGCAGTCACTTGAATTTTTCAAGTTTAGCATCACCTCTGTTTTGCACTGATTGATGCTGCCCAAGTACACCAAAGGGCATAATGAATCGTTAGATTTAGTCAATCATGTGGAGACAATGTGCCTGACCTCCTGGGATCAGCGGGCCAGTTATTGATGGAGCCTGAGGATATGTCTGTGAGACTTGCCCCTTCCTCCTGGCTCCACAGCGAAATAGAGAGAAGCGGAGGAACTTAACCCATTCCTTGCTGAGAATCAGGAACTTAACCCATTCCTCGCTGAGAATCGGAGACAATTAACCCCTCTCATGCTGGGAATCTGAGGAATTTAACCCCTCCCTTGCTGAGAATCTGAGGAATTTAACCCCTCCCTTGCTGAGAATTGGAACTTAGCCCCTTTCTTGCTGAATCAGGAATTTAATACCCCTTACTGAGAATCTGAGGGATTTAGCCCCTCCCTTGCTGGGAATCTGAGGAATTTAGCCCCTCCCTTGCTGAGAATTGGAACAACCCCTTTCTTGCTGAATCAGGAATTTAATACCCCTTACTGAGAATCTGCGGAATTTAACCCCTTGCTGAGAATCTGAGGGATTTAACCCCTCCCTTGCTGGGAATCTGAGGAATTTAACCCCTCCCTTGCTGAGAATCTGAGGAATTTAACCCCCTCCATAGCTGTGCCCTTCAATTGCTACCCTGAACATCTCATCCAAATGTGTGCTCTTTGTTGTGGACCTGAATGATAACATTTGGCTCGAGATTCCAGTTCACCATATTGCATAGATACGTATGGTTTCCAGAAGTTTCTACACCACATTCAGTAGAAATGTCCAGTCGATTTTCCCCACAATTAAATTGTCGATGAGACCAGCATTAAAAAAAAAAGCTTTTGTTCCAGCTCCCCACATTGCCCTGTACGTTTTCATTGTGTGACTGACCAACATGTAACATATTAATAGACACAAAATGGTGGAGTAACTCAGCGTGACAGGCAGCATCTCTGGATAGAAGGAATGGGTGACGTTTCGGGTCGAGATCCTTCTTCAGACTCAATCTGAAACGTCACCCATTCTTACAATCCAGAGATGCTGCCTGTCCCGCTGAGTTACTCCAACATTTTGTGTTTACCTTCGGTGTAAACTAGCGTCTGCAGTTCCTTCCTACACATGTAACATATTAACGTGACGTCCTGTGTTCAACTCAATGTAAAACATTCCACTGCTACTTGGAACCCTTTGGAAACGCCCAACCCACAAAGGCACTGCAGGGCCATGCTTGTAGACACTCATGGAGTGGCAGAGTTGGTGTTGGGCCAACTGGTCAATGGTCAGGGATGACAGGATCCTTGGGGCAACATCTAAGCTGCAGAGATGCATCTATGCCCTGGTCTGGGATATTTATGTGGACAGGAGTGGAGAATCAACACACTGCAGATGTGTATAACCTGAGATAAAATCAGAAAATGCTGGACACATTCAGCAGGTTGTGCAGCAGATATTGCCTTTAGGTACTAAATGTAACATTTTCTTTTCCACAGCTTAATGCATCTCTGTTTTCTCTGAATGGTTATCACACATCTGTTGTTACCGATTTAAGGTAAAGTGGAACAAAATATTCTGCAACCGATTACTGGGATTTTATTGTGGTTTAGGTTTAAGATTATTAGAAGATAGACACAAAAAGCTGGAGTAACTCAGCGGGACAGGTAGCATCTCTGGAGAGAAGGAATGGGTGACGTTCTGGGTCGAGACCCTTCTTCAGACTGGTTAGGGAGGCGGGATAAGAGAGATATAGACGGTGATGTGGGGAGAGAAGAACAATGAATGAAAGATATGCAAAAACGTAACGATGATAAAGGAAACAGGCCATTGTTAGCTGTTCGTAGGGTGAAAACGAATAGCTAGTGCGACTTGGGTGGGGGAAAGATAGAGAGAGAGGGAATGCCGGGGCTACCTGAAGTGAGAGAAATCAATCTTCATACCACTGGGCTGTAATTGTCATGTGTGCTGAGGTACAGTGAAAAGCTGCAAACAGATCAGATATGTCATATGTTGTCTTTAATTTTGAAAATTACAAGGAAGATAAGTTGGTTATAATCTGGTTAACCCTAGAGCTCACATACTGGGCAAGTATGATGGGACAAATGGCCAACATAGAATGTTAGGACGGTAAAAAATAGATGTGTCAATGTATTTAGCCTTCACAGCACAGCTTAATTAGAATAGCTAAAACTAATACACTCTGTTGAAAAGCAGGCTTCCTTATCTATTGAGGGGGGATAGTTGTTCGCAGTTCTGTCCAAAGATACTAGAGGAGCAAGATAGAACACTAAACCCTAAAAAACGTAGTATGTCTTGGTGCCATTTTAGTAGGCAGAAACTTGCAGAAACATTTAAATAGAAAAATACCAAAAATCTGCAAATTGATAGATGAGATATATTCTGCATTTTAATGATATCATCACACATACTGTTCCCACAAAACACTGATTACACTGCGAGAGGCATATAGTGAACGCCGGGTTTTGCCTACTAAAATGGCGGCCGTTACGCTCCTTTGTGTGCTACACTTCAGTATAGGCGATTTCAACAGAGTGGTCCATCTTGTTCCTTTAGTATCTTTGGTTCTGTCTCGGTTCGTATCCGTTGCAGCCTTATTACAGCTGCTCTATGTCACTGCGTTTAGCAGGCAAGCCTCACAAAAGTTAACGAACAGCCTTTTTTTAATAAGAGACCCCATCAATTCTTCCTACAGGCATATTGACACCTATGGTATGTTTGTTAAATCTATGGGAGAGAGATTTTCAAAACAGGAAACGTAAAGTTGAAGTTAACTCTGGGGAAAGACTAAGATGAAAGGTTACAGAGACATTGATCAATGATGATTTATTTCAAATCCACAAGTAACCATTGAGAATATAAAAATGCTGCAGGTGCTATGACTCTTGGAAACATTTTGGGTTTTCTCAGAGTGTTTACTAGTGCGCACTGTTAAGACCTTCAATAAACCGACTAGTTCGGTAGACTCGCCACTGATCTATGAGCTGTTTTATTTTGTGTCTGTGCCTATTTGAGTAAGCCAGATATAGGGTATGGGTTTTGCACAAAATAGCACAAAATTCCCTCCTACACCATACATAAATACCTTCAGTTCAAACTCAAGTTCAAAGGTAGAGCAAAAGGGAAGACACAGGGCGCAGAATCTAGTTCTCAGCATCGTAGTACATCAGTTCCATAGACAAAGTCCAATGTCCGCAATTGGGTAGAGGGACTAGTGTAGATGTGGCCTGTTGGTCGGCGTGAGCTGAGGGCCTGTTTCCATGCTGTATGACTCCATGAGGTAAAAGCATGAGTATCTTGATGATTTATTTCTGAGAGTGATGACCGTGTAAATCGTTGCTTACAGTGCGGCTGCATCAGTAAACTCATGGCCATGTGTCGTGTTACTTACAGTGAGTCTGCTGCCACTGTGTCTGTCCTGAACATGTTTGTAGTCTCATCGAATGTGACCACCCATGAGGTGTGGAGCAGTGTGCAAAACTACATGTGGACTTGTGGCCGATACAACGCCGTGAGCTGCCAGTTTCTGCCAAGTCCAAGACTGTCGTACAAAGGTAAAGCCGACATTCCACACAGCAGCAGAACTGCCGAACCATTGTCAATGCTGTTAATGTTACACTCAATGCAAACAACTACATCATAAACTGGAGATTGACCATGATATGTAGGAACCATCTGTTGTACAATAACAAAGTCACTCCTCATAAAGTCATGCAGTGTGGAAACAGGCCCTTCAGCCCAACTTGCCCACACCGACCAAAATTCCCCATCTATACTAGTCCTACCTGCTTGCATTTGGCCCATATCCCTCTAAACCTGTCCTATCCATGTACCTGTCCAAATGTTTCTTAAGCATTGTGATAGTACTTGCCTCAACTACCTCCACCGGCAGTTCTTTCCATATACCCACCAACCTTTGTGTAAAAAAAGTTATCCCTCAGGTTTCTATTACATCTTGCCTCCCTCACCTTAAACCTATGTCCTCTGGTTTTGACTCCCCTACTCTGGGCAAAAGACTGCATTTACCCGATCTATTCCCCTCATGATTTTGTACACCTCTATAAGATCGCCCCTCTTCCTCCTGCGCTCTAAGGAATAGAGTCCTAGCCTGCTCAACCTAACTAGCCACTCCTATCGATACTCTATCCTGAATTATGCATTTACTCGATCGCAGAGCAGGAAAGTTGTACATGTATCAATCAGTTCGGAAACTTCCATTGGGGAAATATTGTTTGTCATTGCAAAAATATTGTGAGTTTTTTTAACTCGGCGACAGACACTTAAAAGGATTTGCAACTCTATGGCAGAGCTGAATGAGAATATAGTTTAATTTCTATTTTCGAGCAGTATGGTCACGGTAGCAAATCATGGCTCCAATGGAATGCACAAATGGGTCTCAGAAACTTCGGTCCGCTTTTGCTTGCCAAATTGGTGAAGACTTGCGTGCGTGCTTTGCGAAATAACCGCTTTTCTTTTCCGCACAGTCGCCAAGTTGTGCAGCTTTAAAGTTCCTGATTGTGACAACATCACAGCAGAGTGCCACGACTACAATGGAGTTGCGGTCTGTCAGTGTAAGGATGGCTACTTCAAATACAGTGCCATGGATCATTCATGTAGAGGTGAGCAATCCCAATCCCATTTATTCACAAAATGCTGGAGTAACTCAGCAGGTCAGGCAGCATCTCAGGAGAGAAGGAATGGGTGACGTTTCGGGTCGAGACCCTTCTTCAGACTGATGTCAGGGGGGCGGGACAAAGGAAGGATATAGGTGGAGACAGGAAGTTAGAGGGAGAACTAGGAAGGTGGAGGGGTGGGGTTAGAGAGGGACAGAGGAACTATCTAAAGTTGGAGAAGTCACCTATATCCTTCCTTTGTTCCCGCTAGAGAACAAGGGGCCACAGTTTAAGAATAAGGGGTAGGCCATTTAGAACGGAGATGAGGAAAAACTTTTTCAGTCAGAGAGTTGTGAATCTGTGGAATTCTCTGCCTCAGAAGGCAGTGGAGGCCAATTCTCTGAATGCATTCAAGAGAGACCTAGATAGAGCTCTTCAGGATAGCGGAGTCAGGGGGTATGGGGAGAAGGCAGGAACGGGGTACTGATTAAGAATGATCAGCCATGATCACATTGAATGGCGGTGCTGGCTCGAAGGGCCGAATGGCCTCCTCCTGCACCTATTGTCTATTGTCTATAGTTGCTGCCTTGCAACACCAGAGACCCAGGTTCGATCCCGACTACATGTGCAGTCTGTACGGAGTTTGTACGTTCTCCCCGTGACCTGCGTGCGTTTTCTCCGAGACTTTCAGTTTCCTCCCACACTCCAAAGACGTCCAGGTTTGTGGGTTAATTGGCTTGGTGTAAATGTAAATTGTCCCTAGTGTGTGTAGGATGGTGTTAATGTGTGGGGATCGCTGGTCGGTGCGGACTCGGTGGGCCTGTTTCCGTGCTGTATCTCTAAATTAAACTAAACTAATACAGACCTTCGGGCTTTGGAGGAGAATGCCCACGAGGAGCAAGGGAGGAAGGAAGGAAGGAAGGGCCCTTCCCAGCGGCTCATTCAAAAGTGAAAAGGCTCAAAGGCAGCTTTCCTTCCTGGTTCCTGAGGTTAAAAATAGTGCAGAGTGAGATGGGGCTTTGGAAACAAGGACGTAAGGAGCAGGCCTGGGAGATAGAGGCAGCCCATCGAGCCTGTTACATCGTTCTCTCAGATCACGCTGAACCGGTCCGGGCTGCAACTCCACCCCCCCTCCCTCTCCCCAACCCCTTCACCCACGAGTAGTTCCAACGCCTGCCAATCTCCAACTTGAATGTAATCAGCTCTCAGGGGCTGAGAAATCCAACTTGGCCGATTATCAAACGATGGAGTAAGTTTAGGATTAGGAACTGCCTGGTTCTGGTTTAGATTAGTTTGATTTAATTGTCGTGTGTACTGAGGTAAAGAGGGCAGTTTTTTTGTTGTTGCGTGCTGTGCAGTCAGCGGAAAGACTATAGGTGATTACACTCAAACTGTCCATGGCGCACAGATGCAGGATAAAGGGAATAACGTTTAGTGCATGATAAAGCCCAGTAAATAGACACAAAATGCTGGAGTAACTCAGCGGGACAGGCAGCATCTCTGCATAGAAGGAATGGGTCGAAACCCTTCTTCAGAAAATGAAACGTCGCCCATTCCTTCTATCCATAGATGCTGCCTGTCCCGCTGAGTTACTCCAGCATTTTGTGTCTATCTTCGGTGTAAACCACCGCCTGCAGATCCTTCCCACACATAAAGTCCAGTAAAGTCAGTTAGACCCCACTAGGAGAAGCATCCTCTCAGCATCCTAGCTGGTAATCTCCCTCAGAACATTATGTTTCAGTGGGATCTCATCTCATTGTCCTTCACTCCGACAAATCCAGGCCCAAATCACTCAACCTTTCTTCATATGTCAACCCTTCAGGAAAGTAATTATAATAATAATAATAATAAACATTTATTTTATATAGCGCTTTTCCAAATGCTCAAAGACGCTTTACAAGAACAGTCAAGACATAAAAACAAACAAACGAACTGTCCTGACGGAGAAGCGGCGAATAAATAGCGCCAGCGTCCTCTCACGTCAGGGTCCGGCAGTAGACAATAAAGAACACAAGACACACAATTACAATGTTAACACAAACAGCCATTACAGTGATTGCACCAGGCACACCCTCACTGTGATGGAAGGCAAAGAAAAGTGTTATCTCCTCCTCATTCTTCTCCCGTGGTGCCACGAGGCGATCAAGGCACCGGGCGATGGAAAGTCCCAGGGCCGAGCCGAGCAGGCCGATGAAGGTCCTGAGCCCCCACCGGGCGATGGAAAGTGCCGCGGCCAGGCCATGCAGGGCGATGAAGGGCCTGCGAGCGGGTCAATCAAACCTCGCGCTCCGGGGCGGTCGAAGCTGCTACGGCTGGAGCTCCCGAAAGCCGGTCGCCAGCCAGGGGCCTGCGAGCTCCCGATGTTGCGGTCTGCAGGGCCCACGGCCGAAGCCTCCGAGATGGTGAGTCCAGGCCCTGCGACCGGAGTCTTCAAGGTCGATCCCAACTGGAGGCCGCCGACTCCACGGTGTTAGGCCGTAGCGCGAACGGAGACACAACACGGTAAAGGTCGCATCTCCGTTGAGGAGGAGATTGGAAAAAAAGGTTTCCCCCAACCCCCCCACATATACAGAGTTAAAAATAAATCAAAAGAAACATTTAAACGATAACAAAGACAAAAACAAAAAAAAAGACAGAGAGACTGCCGGTGAGCCACAGCTGCAGAACGCAGCCACGCCCCAGAGTTAATCTGAAGAACCATTTCCTGCAACACATCCTTACATTGGGAGACTCAGCCATGGTGGTATTGTAGGTGCAGCCTCTCCTGCATCCTGCAAAGTTCCATCAGAGCTTTCCCACATGTACGTTCCCTGGCCTTGCAATAGCACATGTTCCTCAGCGTACCTTGCTGCACCTGGATGCCCACCTTTATTTTTATCAAAAAATACTTTATTCAAGTAATAAATATTTAAAACACATCTTCTTTTCAACAACTCCATCCGACATTTCCGGAGGTTACACATTCAATGCAGATATTCATTTCCAAATTTACACAGAAATGTGCACAGAATCCCTTATTTTGAGGGGCGTCTCTCTCCACCACACCCTGCCCCCCATGTCCAGCAGCAGAAGGACCCTAGACTGTGGTCCTCCCCCACAGGGCCTTGGCGTTGGTGTTGAGGGCGTGCAGCGTAGGTTTACTAGGTTAATTCCCGGAATGGCGGGACTATCATATGTTGAAAGACTGGAGCGATTAGGCTTGTATACACTGGAATTTAGAAGGATGAGAGGAGATCTTATCGAAACGTATAAGATTATTAAGGGGTTGGATACGTTAAAGGCAGGAAACATGTTCCCAATGTTGGGGGAGTCCAGAACCAGGGGCCACAGTTTAAGAATAAGGGGTAGGCCATTTAGAACTGAGATGAGGAAAAACTTTTTCAGTCAGAGAGTTGTGAATCTGTGGAATTCTCTGCCTCAGAAGGCAGTGGAGGCCAAGTCTCTGAATGCATTCAAGAGAGAGCTGGATAGAGCTCTTAAGGATAGCGGAGTCACGGGGTACGGGGAGAAGGCAGGAACGGGGTACTGATTGAGAATGATCAGCCATGATCACATTGAATGGCGGTGCTGGCTCGAAGGGCCGAATGGCCTCCTCCTGCACCTATTGTCTATTGTCTATTGGCTGCACCGAGCTTCAGTGCGTCCCTCAGCACGTACTCCTGCAGTCTGCAGCAGGCCAGTCGGCAACATTCCCCGACGGACAGCTCGCTCCGCTGGGAGGTCAACAAAGCTCGGGCAGACTTTTTTTTTTATATCAAAAAATACTTTATTCAAGTAATAAATATCCTTTACAAAACATCATTTTTTAAACAAACCCATCCGACATTTCCGGAGGTTACATATTCAATACAGGCATTTACTTAGACATTTACATACATTTACATACATATCCCTTATTTGGAGGGGCGTCTCTCTCCACCACACCCTGCCCCCCATGTCCAGCAGCGGAAGGACCCTAGACTGTGGTCCTCCCCCACAGGGCCTTGGCGTTGGCTGCACCGAGCTTCAGAGCGTCCCTCAGCACGTACTCCTGCAGTCTGCAGTGGGCCAGTCGGCAACATTCCTTGACGGACAGCTCGCTCCGCTGGGAGGTCAACAAGGATCGGGCAGACCAAAGAGCGTCTTTCACCGAGTTGATGACCTTCCAGCAGCACTCGATGTCAGTCTCGGAATGCGTCCCTGGGAACAGTCCGTAGAGCACAGAGTCCTCTGTGACGGAGCTGCTCGGAATGAATCGTGACAGGGGCCCCTGCAGACCTCTCCAGACTCTCCTGGCAAATCCACACTCTGTGAAGAGGTGGGCCACCGTTTCCTCTCCGTAGCAGCCGTCCCGAGGGCAGCGTGCGCTGGTAGTGAGGTTCCGGCGGTGCAGGAAGGATCTGACTGGGAGGGCTCCCCTCACCGCCAGCCAAGCCAGGTCTTGGTGCTTGTTGGTGAGTACTGGCGATGAGGCATTTTGCCAGACAAGCTGGGCTGTCTGTTCTGGGAACCACGCCACAGGATCCATGGAGTCATTCCCCTGCAGTGCCTGCAGGACGTTCCGTGCTGACCACTGCCCGATGGACTTGTGGTCAAAGGTGTTGGTCCGGAAGAACCTGTCCACAAACGACAGATGGTTCGGCAATGTCCAGCTGACTGGCACATTGCGTGGCATCTGCGCCAGGCCCATCCTTCGCAACACCGGGGACAGGTAGAACCTCAGCAGGTAGTGGCATTTGGTGCCCACGTGCCTTGGCTCTATGCTCCGCCTGATGCAGCCACACACGAAAGTGGCCATCAGAATGAGGGCGACGTTGGGCACGTCTTTACCCCCGTTGTCTGCCGACTTGTGCATTGTGGCTCGTCGCACCCGGTCCATCGCCGACCCCCAGACGAAACGGAAGACGGCCCGGGTGATCCCCGTGGCGTAGGAGGGAGGGACGGGCCACACTTGCGCCAAGTACAGCAGCCCCGAGAGCACCTCACACCTGATGACCAGGTTTTTCCCCGTGATGGAGAGGGAGCGCTGCTTCCACAGCTCCAGCTTCTTCCCCACCCTGGCTATCCGCTCCAGCCAATTCTTGTCACACGCCTCAGCCTTCCCGAACCAGATCCCCAGCACCTTCAGGAAGTCAGGCTTGATGGTGAAGGGGATGGAAGATCGGTCGGGCCAGTTGCCAAAGAGCATGGCCTCGCTCTTCCTGTGGCACCAGCATCCAAATCCCTCTGTGCTGCACTCTCTCTCCATTGAAACAATCTGCTTTAGACTTTACTTTACACTTTAGAGACACAGCGAGGAAGCAAGCCCTTCGGCCCACTGTGTCCGCGCTGGGCATGTCCCGCACCTGTCCAGGTAGGACACAGTGAGAAGCTGTACTTGTGCCAGGTGTACTGGGCTTGTTCCGCCCACCTGAGCAGGTACATGGTGTGGAGCTGTACCTGTGCCAGCTGAGAGTGAACTGCCCCATTAGATCATCCGCTCTGTGTTGAGACACGTTCCCTTTGTTTTACCCAGTGTTTTCTTTGTCGATACGAAGGAGCGGGCTTCAATTACAAAATTATGCTACATTTATCACCATTTTTCTTTCGTCAATATACCCAATATTGGGGGGTGTTAACTTGCAATTTAATAACTGATCTCCAGGTCCAAACAATAAATGATCTGTTTTATTCGCTATGTTAACCATTAGCTAAGCACTATTAATAGCTCTCGGGGCTAGTGGAATCAAAGGATATGGGGAGAAGGCAGGCACGGGTTATTGATTGGGGACGATCAGCCGTGATCACAATGAATAGCGGTGCTGGCTCGATGGGGCCGAATAGCCTCCTCCTGCACCTATTTTCTATGTTTCTGTGTTCTAATAACCGTACATGTGCCAGTTTGTACCATCACAAGAGAGCGCCAATTTTACCCATCTCTTTGCACCTTTTCTAAGGCCTAAAGTTAACCACCTTTCTCCCTTTTCCAGTTCTGATCATAGGCAATGTAGTATCATTCGTTCATTCGTTCATTCATTCATTCATTCATTCATTCATTCATTCATTCATTCATTCATTCATTCATTCATTCAGGCCCCAGCTCTGTTGCTCCCCTCTCCACAGTTGCTGCCTGACCTGCTGAGTGTTTGCTTGGGCATTTTCTGTTCTTATTTCAGATTTTCAGCATCTGCAGGGTGATTTTGATTTTCATTACTACGTGCTGGGAATCTCACGATTAGAAATGGGAACAAATCTGCAGTATTTGAAGTTTTCCTCGATTATTTCACAGAACCGTAGCTCACGATGGCGGGCAAAGGGATGTGAATGTGACCGCTTCTGGAGTTGCAGTGACCACATAAATCCTCTGCGCATATGTGCACCCATGCACATTGTCAATAAACATTTATTCACAAAATGCTGGAGTAACTCAGCAGGTCAGGCAGCATCTCAGGAGAGAAGGAATGGGTGACGTTTCGGGTTGAGACCCTTCTTCTTCAGAAGATAACTGCAGATGCTGGTACATCTTCTTCAGAAGAAGAAGAATCGTCTCGACCCGAAACGTCACCCATTCCTTCTCTCCTGAGATGCTGCCTGACCTGCTGAGTTACTCCAGCATTTTGTGAATAAATACCTTTGATTTGTACCAGCATCTGCAGTTATTTTCTTACACTACTTGTCAATAAACATGATGATTATTAGAAATAAAAACATTAAATGCTGAAAGCACTCAGCAGGTCAGGAAGCCATAATAGAAACATAGAAAATAGGTACAGGAGTAGGCCATTCGGCCCTTCAAGCCAGCACCGCCATTCTATATGATCATGGCTGATCATCTTAAATCAATACCCCGTTCCTGCTTTCTCCACATATCCCTTGATTCCGTTACCCCTAACTAAGAGCTAAATCTAACTCTCTCTTGAATACATCCAGTGAATTGGCCTCCACTGCCTTCTGTGGCAGAGAATTCCACAGATTCACAACTCTCTGGGTGAAAAAGTTTTTCCTCATCTCAGTCCTAAATGGCCTACCCCTTATTCTTAGAGTGTGGTCCCTGGTTCTGGACTCCCCCAACATCGGGAACATGTTTCCTGCAATTGCAGCAGCCATATAAAACTTTGGTGAGCCCGCATTTGGAGTATCGTGTGCCGTTCTGGTGGCCCATTACAAGAAGGATGTGTAAGAAAATAACTGCAGATGCTGGTACAAATCGAAGGTATTTATTTCACAAAATGCTGGAGTAACTCAGCAGGTCAGGCAGCATCTCAGGAGAGAAGGAATGGGTGACGTTTCGGGTCGAGACGGCCCTTCAGACAGGCCCTTCAGACAGGAAGGATGTGGGGGGTTTGGAGAGGGTGCAGAGGGTTACCAAAATGATACCTGGATTTGGGGTATTTGCTGTAAGGAGACGTCAGATAGACACTGATTGCTTTCTCTGAAACATTCTATGTTGAGGGGAGACCTGATAGAAGTACATACAATTATGAGAGACATAGTTAAGGTAGACAGTCAGAACCTTTCTCCCAGGGTAAAAATGTCAAAGACTAGGTTTAAGGTGAGAGGGAGGAAATTTGGAGGAGATGTGTGGGGCAAGTTTTTACACAGCGCGTGGTGGGAAATGTGTTGCCAGGGGTGGTGGTGGAGGCAGATGCCATACTGGTGATTAAGATGCATTTGGATGGGCACATGGATATGCAGGGAATGGAGGGATATGGATCACGTGCAGGGAGAGGAGAGTGGTTTAACTTGGAATCGTGTTTGGCATGGACATTGTGGGGTGAAGGTCCTGTTTCTGAGCTCTACTGCTCTGTTGATGCCTGGTTTTCATTGTGCTTGTACCTTCTATACACTGCTCCTGTAAACCTCCGTGACAACACACAGGGGAGGGGTTCCCTGTCCTGGCCACACACAGGGGAGGGGTTCCCTGTCCTGGCCACACACAGGGGATGTCCAGCTGACTGTTCACTGCCCTGCTGACCAAGTGAGGTAACCCGTTGTGCTTTCCTCTTCTTCCTGCAGTTTGCGACGATGGTTACAAGTTACAGAATGGAACCTGTGCACCGTAAGTAGATGATAAACAGTGAGCTGAAGGTAATAAACCCGTTAATGCCTGGGAGAAATACACTGATGTCTCTCTTCTCTTTACATTCAACAGTTGCCTGTTTGGCTTTGGTGGATTCAACTGCAGAAATCGTGAGTTGGCAGATTTCCTTCAACATTGTGTAGAATGTGAAAATAGGCACAGAGTGCCGGAGTAACTCAGCGGGTCAGGCAGCATCTCTGGAGAACATGGATAGGTGACGTTTCACAGAGTGCTGGAGTAACTCAACGGGTCAGGCAGCATCTCTGGAGAACATGGATAGGTGACGTTTCACAGAGTGCCGGAGTAACTCAGCGGGTCATATTTTTTTTCTTCATATTTCAGATACAGCGCGGAAACAGGCCTTTTCGGCCCACCAAGTCCGCACCGCCCAGCGATCCCCGCACACTAACTCTATCCTACACACACTAGGGACAATTTTTACATATACCCAGTCAATTAACCTACGTACCTGTACGTCTTTGGAGTGTGGGAGGAAACCGAAGATCTCGGAGAAAACCCACGCAGGTCACGGGGAGAACGTACAAACTCCGTACAGTGCAGCACCCGTAGTCAGGATCGAACCTGAGTCTCCGGCGCTGCATTCGCTGTAAAGCAGCAACTCTACCGCTGCGCCACCGTGCCGCCCTCAGGTCAGGCAGTATCTCTGGAAAACATGGATAGCTGACGTTTCACAGAGTGCCGGAGTAACTCAGGGGTCAGGCAGCATCTCTGGAGAACATGGATAGGTGACGTTTCACAGAGTGCTGGAGTAACTCAGCGGGTCAGGCAGCATCTCTGGAGAACATGGATAGGTGACGTTTCACAGAGTGCCGGAGTAACTCAGCGGGTCAGGCAGCATCTCTGGAGAACATGGATAGGTGACGTTTCACAGAGTGCTGGGGTAACTCAGGGGTCAGGCAGCATCTCTGGAGAACATGGATAGGTGACGTTTCACAGAGTGCTGGAGTAACTCAGCGGGTCAGGCAGCATCTCTGGAGAACATGGATAGGTGACGTTTCACAGAGTGCTGGAGTAACTCAGCGGGTCAGGCAGCATCTCTGGAGAACATGGATAGGTGACGTTTCACAGAGTGCCGGAGTAACTCAGCGGGTCAGGCAGCATCTCTGGAGAACATGGATAGGTGACGTTTCACAGAGTGCTGGGGTAACTCAGCGGGTCAGGCAGCATCTCTGGAGAACATGGATAGATGACGTTTCAGAGTGCTGGAGTAACTCAGCGGGTCAGGCAGCATCTGTGGAGAACATGGATAGGTGACGTTTCACAGAGTGCTGGAGTAACTCAGCGGGTCGGGCAACATCTCTGGAGAACATGGATAGATGACGTTTCAGATGGGGAACCTTCTTCAGACTCACTGAGTTGCTCCAACACTTTGTGTCATTTAAAAAAGAAACAGCACCTACAGTTCCCTTTGTCCATATATAATGTGAAACTTGCTTACTGTGTTTGAGCTGCGTCCACAACAGGCTGTATATCGAGGAGCACAGGATGTGTACAAACAGGGTGGCACATTGGAGCGGCAGTAGAGTTACTGCCGGAGACCTGGGTTCAATCCTGACTGTGGGTGCTGTCTGTGTGGAGTTTGTACGTTCTCCCTGTGTCCTCGTGGGTACTCTGGTTTCCTCCCACATTCCAAAGACGTGCAGGTTCGTAGGTCAATTGGCTCCTGTAAATCGTCCCCAGGATAGAACTAGTGTGTCGTTGGTTGGCGTGGACTCGGTGGGCCGAAGGGCGTGTTTCCACGCTGTATCTCTAAACTAAACTAAACTAACACTGGTGTATCTGTGAATCACGCCTGTATGATTCACAAGACACACACACTCATTGACTCCCACGTCCCCTCACTTTCCATTGTATTTACCAGCAGTTGGGGAGCTCAGTTAAAACTAGTGATGAACGGAAGGTTTGAAGTGAAAAGAAAATTGAAGCAGCGACTACAGATTGTGTTGTTATGGAACAGCGCTTGTACAAAGCTTACCGTATCTATTTCAACGTCCTGTCCTGATCTTTCACAGATGCTGCTCTTATCAATGTTCCAACTACATTGTGCCTAGCACCCTGAATAACTGAATATAGACACAAAATGCTGGAGAGCGTCACTGGAGAAAAGGAATAGGTGACGTTTTGAGTCGAGACCCTTCTTCAGACTGAATAGCTGAATGGTATTCCTGCTGCACATTGACGTTGGTCAAAATAAGTTGAGGAGAAATGTAAAGGTCAGGTCAATCAGGATTTAGCCTGCTGATCCTGACAAAGTCTAGTTTCTGTGTCCTGTTGTGGAATGGTTAGCTTGAGGAGAGGATAGGGCAAAGTCCCAGGAAGCCTAGATCTCAGTCACTCACGCCAACTTCTGTTTTGAACGCAAACTATTACATGAATCCCATGCATCTTAATCTTCTGGATTGGCCTACCACAGGGGACTTTATCAAATGCCTTTCTAAAATCCCTGTAGACAGCATCCACTGCTCTGTCCTCATCAATTATAAGTCCATAAGTCATAGAAGCAGAATTAGGCCAATCGGCCCATAGAGTCTACCGCGCCATTTAATCATGGCTAATCTATCTTTCCTTCTCCACCCCGTTCTCCTGAATGAAATAATGAAAATGATTGGGTGCTGAGTTCCTCCAGCACTTTGTGTTTTCAGCTTGTTGTAAAGCACCTCTGAAGGACTTCCGATAACCACAAGAGGGAGCCCAAGTCCCAGGTACAAAGTTGATTGTTGCTTGGACACAGAGTGCTGGAGCAACTCAGCGGGTCAGGCAGCATCTCTGGAGGGAATGGCCTGGCGACGTTTCGGGTCGGGACCCTTCTTCAGAATGTCTTGTTCTGGACATTCTAGGTTTGGACGCTGGTTCTACAAATCAACTTTAAGGGGAAGGACTAATTCAGATATGCTTTGACATGAATTTTAAATGTATTAATTTTTCCTTAAATATTCATTCGTAAACACATCTGCCTATAAATGTATCCACTGTGGTTAATAACAGTATGCTGGGCTTCAATAGTAGAGCGTGACTCTGTTTCTGAGCTTCCTGCCACATAATCTCAGGGGGGAAGTTTGCAGTCGAAGATGCTCATGTCCACATAGTGTGTGGTTACCCACTCAAGAGGGGTTTCTGTTTGGGTGGCATGGTGGCGCAGTGGTAGAGCTGCTGCCTTACAGCGCCAGAAACCCGGGTTCAATCCTGATCACGGGCGCTGTCTGTGTGGACTTTGTACGTTCTCCCCGTGACCGCGTGGGTTTTCTCTGGGTTTAGTTTAGAGATACAATGTGTAAACAGGCCCTTCGGCCCACCAAGTCTGCACCGACAGCAATCCCCGTACTCTAACACTATTCTACATGCTAGGAACAATTTACAATTTCTAACAAAGCCAATTAACCTACAAACCGGTACATCTTTGGAGTGTGGGATGAAAACCGGAGCACCCGGAGAAAACCCACGCAGGTCACGGGGTGAATGTACACACTCCGTACAGACACGCATCCCTGGTCACGATTAAACCTTAATGCGTCACTGTGCTGCCCACGGTGCTCCAGTTCCCTCCCACATCTCAAAGACTTGTGGGCTTGTAGGTTAATTGGCTTCTGTTAATTGTCCCTAGTGTCTAGGATAGAACTAGTGTGTGGAGATCACGGGTCGGCGTGGACGGGGTGGGCTGAAGGGTCTGTTTCCATGCTGTATCTCAAGTCTAAAGTAACATGTGTAAGAAATCCCTCCCTGTACTTTATTGATCATTGGGTATTGTTTGCCCAGAATTTCCAGGTGGGGCTGGTGGGTGACGTGGGTGCACTTTCACCTGTGTGTGTAGTTTAGACTCTGTGCTTTTTTTACCTTGTTTGGTAAATCAATGGAGAGTTTGTGATGCAGTCAAATCACACTGTACATGAGTACAATGGGTCCTCTTCTGGAACAGCAGGGAGTCGCCACGTTTCGGCGCCATCTTGCAACGTCCTAGTCTCTGAAAATCCGATCTTGGGGATCAGGACTGTGGCCATTCAGCTTATCCATGCACCTTATGATATATTGTGCTGACCTCTGTCAGGCCTCATACAATCCTAGCACAGGATTCTCTGTGCAAAATAAAATGTGTACAAAGGAATGACAGATGCTGGTTTAAAGCGAAGATAGACACAAAAAGCTGGAGTGCCTCAGCGGGTCAGACAGCATCTCTGGAGTAAAAGAATAGGTGGCCTTTTGGGTCGAGACCCTTCTTCAGACTAAAGATGTTTGAGGAGGGGTCTCGACCCATAACGTCACCTATTCCTTTTCTCCAGAGATTGGTTCTAACATATTTTTGGATAATTTCAGTATTTACTGCGGGTGATCGAAGTGTCTCCACAATATCTGCAACACGTTTTTTAAAATTTAGTTTAATGAAAGGGATGGGTCAGGGCTTATCTCTTGTGTGTGGTTAGGGTCAGAGCTATGAAGAGGGAAGGTTTTAGTTTAGTTTGGAGATACAGCGTGGAAACAGGCCCTTCGGCCCACCGCGTCCTTACTGACCTGCGATCCCCGCACACTAACACTATCCCACACATTAGGGACAACTTACAATTATACCAAGCCAATGAACCTCCAAACCTGTACGTCTCTGGAGTGTGGGAGGAAACTGGAGATCCCGGAGAGAACCCACAAGGTCACTGGGAGAAAGCGCCGTACAAACACGCACCCGTAGTCGGGATCGAACCCGGGTCTGTGGCTCTGTAGGCAGCAACACTGTTATGCCATTATCAGAAAAGAGTGGACGCTAATTCCTGGGTCACACAGAGTATTGAAGGTGATGGTGAACTGCAGAGGTTCCTGTGCCTGATGCAAGTGCTCCAGTGCCTGCAGTGAAGCGGCAGCTCGCGATGCTGACTGGACTGGCTCGGTCGGGGTGGTGTTGACTCTGAGTACCGTTTGTCTCCCTTCCTTGCAGCCTACAAGCTGCTGACGGTGGTGATCGCTGCTGCAGGAGGAGTGGTGCTGCTGGTTCTGGGCCTGGCCCTCACCATCACGTGTTACAGGTATGTACAGGCGGTCAACACAGCTCCAGGCATATTCACGTGAACACAAAACTGTAGCAATCCCATCCAACAGATGACTGCTCGATCCATTAGAAAGAGGTGCCCACTGTAGAGTATTGGATTAGAGGAGCAAGTCTCATGCCAACATTGATGTGCAGAGGGAACTTGGTCCAAGTCCAAGTCCATAACTTCCTGAGAGTAGCGACACGTAGATAGAACGGTTCAATGGTACTTTACCCGTACTCAAACTCCTACTTTATTAGCTAAGTACGTTTTGCAACATACGAGGAATTTGTTTTGCCGTACAGACATACCAATTAAAAGCACCAGAACACACACAATACATTTTAACATGAACATCCACCACAGTGACTCCTCCACATTCATCACTGTGATGGAAGGGGAAAAAAAGTTCAATCTCTTCCCTTCTTTGTTCTCCCGCGGTCGGGGGCCTCGAAACCTCTGTTGATGGGACGACCTTTGCTCCCGTAGCCGGCGGCATTTGGGACCTCTGCATCGGGGCGATCAAGCTCCTGCATCGGGGGGCTCCCCCGCGCCAGGTGATCGGACCCCGGGTCGGGGCTGGTCAAGTCAAGTCAATTTTATTTGTATAGCACATTTAAAAACAACCCACGTTGACCAAAGTGCTGTACATCAGTTCAGGTACTAAAAACGAACATACAATGGCCCACAAACATAACAGCACATACATAAACAGTTCACAGCACCCCCTCAGAGGGCCTCAAACGCTAGGGAGTAGAAATAGGTTTTGAGCCTGGACTTAAAGGAGTCGATGGAGGGGGCAGTTCTGATGGGGAGAGGGATGCTGTTCCAGTCTAGGAGCTGCAACCGCAAAAGCACGGTCACCCCTGAGCTTAAGCCTAGACTGCGGGATAGTCAGTAGCCCCAAGTCGGCCGACCTGAGGGACCTGGAGATAGAGTGGTGGGTTAGAAGATTTTTGATATGGGGGAGGGGGGAGCCCGTTTAGGGCTTTGTATGAGAATAGGAGGAGCTTGAAGTTGATTCTGTACCGTACTGGGAGCCAGTGGAGAGAGGCCAGAATCGGGGTGATGTGATCCCTTTTACGGGTACCCGTCAGGAGTCTCACTGCGGCGTTTTGGACCAATTGCAGGCAGGACAGGGATGATTGGCTGATCCCAGTGTATGGGGAGTTGCAGTAGTCTAGGCGAAACCTTCTGTGGCTTGGAGCCTCACGACATCAGTCTCTACCCGACACTGCAAGCTCCTCGATGTTGGAATCCGCAGGCCGCAGTTGGAGCGTCGATCCCAGGCAAGGGATCACATGCTCAGATGTTAAGTCCACGGCCCCACGGTGGGGCTCAAAGTCAGTCCCGAGCAAGGCTTCCAGCTCCACGATGTTAGGCCGCAGAGCGACCGGAGATACGATCCGGAAAACAATCGCATCTCCGGCAAGGTAAGAGATTGAAAAAAGTTTCCCCCAACCCCCGACTCCCACCCCCCACATAAAACAAACCAGAGAACATTAACACAAACTTTAAAAACACGCTAAAAATAACAAAAAAGACGAAAAAACAGACAGACTGTTGGCGAGGCTGCCATCGCTGACGGCACCACCCAGTGGAATTTTTATTGTCACATGTACCGAGGTACAGTGAAATTAATCTTTGTATACAAGTATCACTATACGTAAACACTTGGATATTGCTTAGATAAGCATCCCAGATACAGTACGTGTGTAGTAACAGTGCAGTGAGACAGTGTACAGAGTTGCCAGATTTGGCGCTGTTTTCAAGTCCCAGTTGATGTAAGTGCAGGGTTCTTGACCTGACCAAGAAGGTCGGGGCATTGAGTACAAGAGTCAGGAAGGCATGATGCAGCTTTATAGGACTTTGGTTAGGCCACATTTATGTGCAATACTGGTCCCCCAATTACAGGAAGGGTGTGATGGCCTTGGAGGTTTACCAGAATTATGCCTGGATTAGAGGGTTTCAGCTACAGGGAGAGGTTGGGCAGACTTGAATTATTTTCTGGGGAATGTCAGAGGTTGAGGGGAGATTTGATAGAAGTATAAAAAATTATGAGAGGCATAGATAGGATGGACTGTCAGAACCTTATTTCCCAGAGTGGAAATGTGAAAAATCTAGAGGACATATCCTCCCTTACAACAGTGACAATGCTTCATGACTACTTTGTAAAACCATAACTGGGGCAAAAATACTGCAAATCAATCTTTTTACCACAATTGAATCTCCGACATCTAGATTTAGTTTAGTTTAGTTGAGAGATACAGCGCGGAAACAGGCCCTTCGGCCCACCGGGTCCATGCCGACCAGCGATCCCCGCACATTAACACTATCCTACCCCCACTAGGGATAATTTTTACATTTACCAAGCCAATTAACCTACAAACTCGTATGTCTTTGGAGTGTGGGAGGAAACCGAAGATCTGGGAGAAATCCCACGCAGGTCACGGGGAGAACGTACAAAACTCCGTACAGACAGCGCCTGTGGTCGGGATCGAACCCGGGTCTCCGGCGCTGCATTCGCTGCAAGGCAGCAACTCTACCCCTGTGCCACCGTGACTGCCCGTTTGTTTGAAGCCACTGGGCTAATTTCTGTTTTCTCTTTTTTGCAGGAAAGAGAAAAACGATATCAGCAAACTGGTCTTCAAAGGTGGTGACTTCCAGCGGTCCCCTTACACCGAGGTTCCCAAAAACCCCCGGATCTCGGTAGAATGGGGCAGAGAGACGATAGAGATGCAGGAGAATGGCAGCACGAAAAACCTGCTGCAGATGACGGACATATACTACTCGGTAGGTGGCAAGGCGAGTTGTCGGTGTGGTTCACAGGCATCTTGTGCATGAAGGCCAAGCTGAACCTGTGGTCCACAGGGAAAGAAACCCTTCACGCCAACTTGGCCATGCCGACCATGATGCCACATCTAAACTCGTCCATAGAAAACATAGAAAACAGAAAACATAGAAAATAGGTGCAGGAGTAGGCCATT